>NC_140528.1:53079224-53304224 GCF_057382185.1 Mchenga conophoros
CTAATTCTATTGTTCAGTCTGGGGGGGCTGTCCTCTAACCAGACTAGTAACTGTGGCTTCTTGTTCTTGGCTGAGGCAGATTTCACTCACTTTATAACAGGCAGACCCCCACTGTCAATGCATTTTTCATACTATACAGTTACACACCAAAGTTTATCGCTGAACCAACTGATTTGGCACGTCAGAGGTCAGCAACTTAATGTCATTCTTGGGAGCTTTAAGGTCGCATGAAATGCTTTGAGAACACAAATCCACTATTGTCCTTAAAACAGGGGTTGACAAAGACATTCTAACAAAAGCCACACTTAGGAATCATTTCCTGTTCTTCTGATCACCAGCTGCCCCCTATTATCCAAGCAAACTCTATTGTAATAGTTTTATTCTACTCACAATAGACACAAAACCCTAAGCGTAGATGTAAGTGACTTTGCAAAATGTCCCAAATTCAGCAGCAGTGCTGAACACGTCGCAAACAGCTGCACATTTTCCTCCCTCTGTACCAAACAAGTCCACCTGTCCCTCTCCACCTCACGTTGTTATATTTTCCTATTGTGTTTAACAAGGTTTGAACTGCGTGTTGTCTGTTTCCATGAGCTTAGAAACTGTTTTAATTATAAAGCGAACCATGATGAGTGTCCACAGTCAGTTATGAAGCTAATAATTAGTGACATCCAATTTACTCTTTGTAGCTCTCTTCACGACAACACAGACACAGGTCGGTTCTTTGAAACTGGCGTTTATTACTTGGGCCTTCTCTCCTCAGCTTCACCATCACCAGTACGCCGATACGCCGTGAGAACTGGTCACGAGAGAACAGTACAAACCAATTAGCAACTTTACAGTACACATATTAAGTCCAAACACAAATAAAAAAAAACATTTCTCAAATGACAAATACCTCGTTGGCTGCTTGTCCAGAAAAGAGGTCCTTAAGTCCTTGTATTGCCCTTTCTTTTAGTAAACCTTTAGCTTAAATCGCTTCATGAGAGACATCTGCTCCCTCGCAGTCCATGAAAGGTCTCGTGTGCTCTCGTTAAGGGTATTCTCACGAGACACTAGCTCTCACCTTACACATGTACATTTCAAATAAAGACATTTCAACGCAAACTATATATACATGAAATTATGTAACTTATTATAAATCAGTCATCTACATCATGAAATCCACACAGAACATTTTAACAGCATTTACACTCTTAATTAGTAAGATGAGCAATGAGGTGAATATGACCCCACACCACAACGCAGGAGACAGAGCTTTTTGCTTTAGCTTTATATCAAGACCTAAAGTAAGTTTCATTGACAAAAACACACAGAGCTTTGGAGTTAATGAAAGTAGTTTTTATTTGAAGGTGGATTTCAGTCCCCGATTCTGTAAGATGACATGAATAAATGTACATTTCAAAGTAAATCAAGATGCATAATCTACATTTCCCAGTACACAACTTGTTACAAACACCATAACAGCAAGAAGGATGTTTGCTCAGAGAGAAGTGTGTGGCTCTTAAAAGAGCCTTTGTTGTTGGTGAAGCCGAGCGCTTTGCGTTTACTTGGCCTTGGCGGGCTTCTCGGTCTTCTTGGGAAGCAGCACAGCCTGGATGTTGGGCAGCACACCACCCTGAGCGATGGTGACTCCCCCCAGGAGCTTGTTGAGCTCCTCGTCGTTGCGCACAGCCAGCTGCAGGTGACGTGGGATGATACGAGTCTTCTTGTTGTCGCGGGCTGCGTTGCCAGCCAGCTCCAGGATCTCAGCGGTCAGGTACTCGAGCACAGCTGCCAGGTAAACAGGCGCACCGGCTCCTACACGCTCGGCATAGTTGCCTTTGCGCAGCAGTCTGTGGACACGACCCACGGGGAACTGAAGCCCGGCACGGGATGAGCGGGTCTTGGCCTTAGCTCTGGCTTTGCCTCCGGTCTTGCCGCGCCCACTCATTTTGACAGGTTCTTTTCTTCGTAGTATCGAGACTGAGAGAAAATGTGGCCCGATCAGCTCAAAGCCTCGCTTATATTTCCGCAGAGCGCGCGCAGCTTCGTCACGCACCAATCGCAGAGAGGCTTGCGGCAGCGCGCAACATCAATGCACTTTTCTCCAATGAGCAGCACACACCGAGGCGGGGCGATGCTCCACGTGGAGCCCGTCACCAATCACGAGCCGGAGCGGCACCGCGTCACAGCCAGTCACACACTTTAAGAGCAGCGAGTCTCCTCTGTTCGCTACATTTTCTGCTCGTATCACAAGAAAAGAAAAGTGAGGAAGAATGGCAAGAACCAAGCAGACTGCTCGCAAGTCTACTGGCGGCAAAGCCCCCAGGAAGCAGCTGGCCACCAAGGCCGCTCGTAAGAGCGCCCCGGCCACCGGAGGCGTCAAGAAGCCCCACCGTTATAGGCCTGGTACCGTGGCTCTGCGCGAGATCCGCCGTTACCAGAAATCCACCGAGTTGCTGATCCGCAAGTTGCCCTTCCAGCGTCTGGTCCGCGAGATCGCTCAGGACTTCAAGACCGACCTGCGCTTCCAGAGCTCTGCTGTCATGGCTCTGCAGGAGGCCAGCGAGGCTTATCTGGTCGGACTCTTCGAGGACACCAACCTGTGCGCCATCCACGCCAAAAGGGTCACCATCATGCCCAAAGACATCCAGCTGGCTCGCCGCATCCGCGGAGAGAGAGCTTAAGCTGCACGCTCTCCTACCAACAACGGCTCTTTTCAGAGCCACCTCACTCACTCACACCAAGAGCTCGCTCCTTTATTCTTTTTATTAGTATTCTTTTTATAACACAAGTTTTATGCTCACTTCAATCTTAATGCTGTTTCTATACCAGAAATTACAGTTTGCATCAACGTGGAATTCACTGACTTTATTTTCACAATTGCCTCACTATGGCCAATGTCATTGGCTGGGCCTTTCACGGACCTGTTTACGTCTTCATGCATTCTCAGTCATCCAGGAAAGTAAATCTCCAAAAAGTTGATTCTGTTCATAGATGTAAAACAAATATGCCAGCAGTTTATCTCACTTAACGAGAGGAGCAGGCATGTGTGTGGCCCCTTCACATAGTGGACATTGAGTTGTTGTGTGGGCAACAGTAGTCCATGTCTTTTGCTGTAACAGTAGTTCATGTTGAGAATAAAACATCCCAGCTCACTAACTTGATCGGGGCAATAGTGCCTAAAATGTTCCATCATTTTGCCGAGAGATCTTTTACTTTGTGGTCATCTTCGATGGACAAAAACCACCAGGTCATTCAGTGTTCCCTTAGTGCAAATGCATATAAGAGATGTTTGTGTACTATAACTGAACTAATGTTAAGTCCTTAAAGTCATATTCTTTTATTATCATGACTGTATTTCAAGCTTCCTTTTTTTTGGTATGATACCTGATTGATATGGAATATGGCTGAAGCAAACAAAAGTCTAAAATACTTACTCAGTCATTTGTTTAATAGTAATTTAACATTATATAATTCACATATAAAACTATGAATTGTAATTTTAAATGGTTTAAAAGCATGAAGAATAGCATATGTAGGCAAGTATATTTCTCTTTTTTAAAATAAATAAAATAAATAATAATAATCAAGAAACAAAGACAAAAGCAGGGCAGGGTTTGGAGGTTGAATCATCCATCCCCACCAATGCCAAAACCAAATCTACGCCCTTGTCAGGATCATCCCCCACCACCTGCAGCTGGCCGTCCACAACGACGAAGAGCTGAACAAGCTGCTGGGCCGACAACATCCAGGCCAAGAAGAATGAGAAAGCTGAATAAAATCCAGCCACTTTCCTCAACCAACTAACAGCTCTTGTAAGAGCCACTCACCTCTGAGAGTACACTTGGTTAAAGTAATGACACTAAATCTTTAATCCATAGGTGTCAAACTCATGTTCACACTAGAACTGAAGTGGGACAGCCCTGTTAGTCTATCAGTATGTGCAACACATTTAGTTGTTTTAGTACATGAATAAAAATCTGAAATCTGTGAAGTTATTACCCAGACTTTTCTTTTTAAAAACTTGCTTTGAAACCAGAGATCTGTGTCGTAAGTGCATAAGATAAGATGACCTTGATTAGTCCCACAGGTGGGAAATTTGTTTCGTTACAGCAAAAGTGCAAAGTTATGTAGCAGAAATTAGAAAACACTGGTATGCAATAGAATACAAATGCTATATACAACTGAGTAAGAAAATAGAAAAGTACAACTTTGTCAGAAAAAAAGAATTGCACATATAGCAGTCTTATTGCACTTGTGTGGATGTGTGTGTTTGATCAGCTGCAAGTCTTTGTTGTAGAGTCTGACAGCAGTGGGGAGGAAAGACCTGAGTAATCTCTCTGTCCCACATCGTGGGTGCTGCAGCCTGCCACTAAAGGAGCTGCTCAGTGCTGTCAGAGTTTATGCTGTCAGAAGCATAAACATTGTCTCATTGTTTGTTCCTTAAAGTACTTGCATTAAAACTTAAAAACAAGACAGCTGAACAGATTAAAGAGGTTCAGACTTATAATTGTAAATCACTACAAACTCTCATTTAGGTCTAAGATTCATTTAGACCGAAAGCGAACCACAGCTGTGAGCTACATGCAAACACTAGTGGTGTGGTGTATTTTCTGTCATTCTGATCCACTCCTTCAAAGGAGCTTTTTTTAAATTATTATTATTATTTATACCTGGACGCACGTCAACTAAATGTAGACAACCTGGCAAAACTTCTTGTTTGCGATGTGGGTCGTTTCATCACAGATCATTTACAGTTGCCTTTGATACTTTGTTTGCAGTTTAAACAGACGTTGCATTTCAAGTGCATAAAATCTGCGTACTAAAACATATGTTAGACAATGTTGCTTGTATGAAGGTTATGTCAGGATTGTGAGAGTGAGTAAGCCTTTCAGAAAGGAAGATCACATCAAAACTGTTATATTGATATGATTGGTGAAGATGATATTTCAGGCACACATCAGGAAGAGGTTTAAGAAGCTTCATTGGGTTTCAGCCACTCATGTCCACCTTTTACTAGATCAAAGGTGGGTTAGTTACCTAAAAAAAAATAAATAAATTTAAAAAAAGAATCTACTAAGCAAGCACTTCTGTTTCAAGCAGATTTATGGCAGGAAGACATTTACAAATAAACTGATGAATAAGTGAAATTTATTATTTTTCTTTTGTTTGGTCTATGACTGTTCAGTGAGTATTAATAAACAGTGGTATTGAATAGGCCTGTAACCTGTGAAGTTCAGTTTGTGGTCATGACAGTTATTGTAACGTTGTGGAGAAAAGCACGCATTACAGCTGAATCTTATAGCAAAACGGAGAGTCAATATAATCTTGTAGCGTCCCTCGACAGACGATCAGCGTTCCGGTTACCGGTGTTTATTCAGAATAGTAACACGGGCTACTGTGGGCCGTAGCCAACGCCAAAACAACGGGGGGAAAGTGCCCTCTACAGCAACAGCACAACCCCCGACACTCTTCTGTCTTCCGCCACACACAAACTACTCTAATCCCCGCCCCCGAACACTGTCAGCCAACCACACACCTGCTCTCCTCCAGACTGTCATTGGTAGCTGATGTGATTGACAGACTAACCGGCCTCTCGACTACTGCACATTCAAGGACACTCGGTAAATCACCATGCTGCGGATGTGGTCTAACTATGCCGTAAGTAATTGGCAATTCTGAACACAATACACTGATAACACAACAGTCAACTGACTTGTAACCCAGTCCGTTACAATATGTAGGCAATGTCAGTCGGTGATAAGGGAACAAAACTCTCAAAGTGAAAGTGTGTGGCTCTTAAAAGAGCCGTTTGATGGATTAGGAGAGAATGAGTTTAACCGCCAAAGCCGTACAGAGTGCGGCCCTGCCTCTTCAGAGCGTACACCACATCCATGGCGGTCACAGTCTTCCTCTTGGCGTGCTCAGTGTAGGTGACGGCATCACGGATGACGTTCTCCAGGAACACCTTGAGCACACCACGAGTCTCCTCGTAGATCAGGCCGGAGATACGCTTCACTCCGCCACGGCGAGCCAGACGACGGATAGCGGGTTTGGTGATACCCTGGATGTTATCACGGAGAACTTTACGGTGACGCTTGGCGCCTCCCTTGCCGAGTCCTTTGCCACCCTTGCCCCGTCCACTCATGGTTACAGTTTCTTCTTTGAACAAACAAAGTCGAATGAAGTTCAATCCCACGGAGCCGTCTTATTATGTGTGCTCAGCGGACGTAAAAGGAAACAGACGGTGCGAGGCTCGCTGGACGACTCGAAGCTCAGTGGCTCCGCCCACTCCTCTCTTCTCTAAATGTGGAAATGTTGTCTTTTGTTAATGACAAATCAAATCTAACCGAATGGAGGCTCACAACAAATCGCACCCACAATGTCATGTCAATGTTTTTCGAAATCTACAAGTGTATTTACTTGTGTACAGTAAACTGCGATGGAGACAACCAGTGCCACTCCACCCCCAATGAAGCCTCTTAAACCTCTTCCTGATGTGTGCCTGAAATATCTTCTTCAACTCTCAAAATCCTGACATAACCTTCATACAAGCAAGATTGTTTGCAGTTTAAACAGACATGTTGCATTTCAAGTGCATAAAATCTGGCTACTAAAACATAAGTATCAAAGGCAACTGTAAATGCTCTGTGATGAAACGACCCACATCGCAAACAAGAAGTTTTGCCAGATTGTCTACATTGACGTGCTTCCAGGTAAAAAAAAAAAAAAAAAAGCTCCTTTGAAGGAGTGGATCAGAATTACAGAAAATACACCACACCACTAGTGTTTGCATGTAGCTCACAGCTGTGGTTCGCTGTCGGTCTAAATGAATCTTAGACCTAAATGAGAGTTTGTAGTGATTTACAATTATAAGTCTGAACCTCTTTAATCTACTCAGCTGTCTTTTTTTAAGTTTTAGTGCAAGTACTTTAAGGAACAAACAATGAGACAATGTTTATGTTCTTACTACACAGATTTCTGTTTTTACATTAAGTTTATAAAAAAGAAAAGTCTGGGTAATAACTTTACAATTCAAGTCAGTCAGATTTTTATTCATGTACTAAAACAACTAAATGTGTTGCACATACTGATAGACTAACAGGGCTGTCCCACTTCAGTTCTAGTGTGAACATGAGTTTGACACCTATGGATTAAAGATTTAGTTTCATTACTTTAACCAAGTGTACTCTCAGAGGTGAGTGGCTCTTACAAGAGCCGTTAGTTGCTCTAAGACAGTCGCAGGATTTTATTTAGCTTTCTCATGCTTCTTGGCCTGGATGTTGGGCAGCACACCACATTCAAAATTACAATCCATAGTTTTATATGTAAATTATATAATGTCAAATTACCATTAAACAAATGACTGACTAAGAAATTTAGACTTTAGTTTACTTCAGCCATATTCCATATAAATCAGGTATCAAAGGGGCAGGGGCTTGAGCACCTTTCCTGATGGGTGCCCAAAGTGCCCTTTTGTTGAGGCAACTTTTAAAAAAAGAATTATTTATTTATTTATTTTTTATGTGTGTGTGCAGAGTCCTGTCTGTGCCCCTCAACAATAATATTTAACTATTAATCACAGTTTTGCTAAATAAAAGGCTCTGGCTTGCAAATTTTGCAGGTGAATTTTTTTCAGGTGAATTTTTTTCAGGTGAATTTTTGCAGATGAATTTTTGCAGGTGAATATTTTTGCAGGAAAATTTGGAGGATAAAAATTCAGTGTCATAAATTCAATGTCTAAAAATACCTGAATTCTGATGATACTATATTTCTTCCATAGAGAAACACAAGTTAACTCAGAGACACAGACTGATGCGACAAAACCAGTAAGTAGGTGTACAGCGTACACTGTAGTGTGTAGCACACAGGAGTATTAGCTTATTACGTACACGTTGGTAAGCTGTCTTGTTGCAACTGACGAACTGAAACAAACGAGCGTGCTGTGTGTGCAACAGCGCGACAAACATTACCTGTCCTTTTATTAACTGCACAGGTAGTGCTGGTCATAGCTGCTGGCTACCTGTGTAAGGCTGTCATGGGTCTGTAGCTCTGTCACCGTTTTAGTGAACATATTTAGTTTTAAAGTATTTAGAACATATTTAGTTTTAAAGCAAGTTTCCGGGCTTTTCCTGCCTTTCTGGAGGGATTATATTTCACTAAAAAACGATCTAATATGCATGTCCACATAATTATGCATTATTATAATATTTTTAAAAAAAAAACACACGCTGTATTTTAAAGAACATACATTAAGAAGCAGATTATATTAGATTTATATTTTAAATAAGACAAAATTTGCATTTTACAGCAGTAAAATTATTGTATCTCTACAGTTTAAACATGTAATAAGCTTTGCCCCTGCACAGAGTGGATAGTGAAACAAATGGAATCATCATAATGACATTATTTCATATTTATATTTATATTAAGAAGAGAAGCAAAGAGTGATTCACAGGCAGAGCCTAATTTATTTCTCACAGTTTTTGTTGCCTTATGGTTCCAAGCGCTGTCACCAATCTTTGCATTTTGTTACTATCTCATGATACTTGTTTAATCAGCTACCATCTCTATGGACTTTTTAATGTCTACAGTCTCAGATCAACACAGCCCTGCCCTCCAGTACTATCAGCAGCAGGAGCAGCAGGAACCCCTCAACAGCAACATTTTACCCATCAGGTAAAACATCGGCTTGTGCCGTGATATTTAAACCGAGCAGCATCACTGACTTTCAGCTTGTTGTGTTTGTGGATATATGACTGACTTTAATTATCCATAAAATCATCACAATCTCTGTAAGATTAAAGTCAACTATTGAACGGCGTATATTTTGAAGTAAAGGCTTTTAAACCAAGTTAGTACAAACATCGCTAATGTCACATAACTTACCCGACATGTTGCCAACCGTAATGTTTTAATGTTCTTCATTATAAAAACATTTGCGCATAAATAAGTGACATAATATTCAGTACTTATGAAGGCTACACCAACCCATCCTTAAAATTCAGGGAAATTAAGGACGCATTTGAGGGCCGCATTTCGAGCAGCCTTTGAATTGGGACAGCCTTCGTCGTGTCGCTGTGACGTAATCGGCCTTAAAATGCGGCCTTTAATCAAATCAAATCAAATCACTTTTATTGTCACATCACATGTGCAGGTACACTGGTACAGCACATGTGAGTGAAATTCTTGTGTGCGAGCTTCACAAGCAACAGAGTTGTGCAAAATACAATAATGTAAACAAGCAAAATACAAGAATGGCTACATCTGAAACTAATAAATATATGTACAATATATAATAGTATATGCATTTCTGGATGTGTATACTAAATGTTTTTCTACGTGTGTGTATACACATTTTTACAAATTAAATAGAGTAAACAATAAAATAAAATATATAAAAATATACAGAGTTGAGACATGTGCAGAACAGTGGCATTACTGTACAGTGTGTAGTGCATAATGTTGAAGTTCCAGTAGTGAAGGTGAGGTGTCTATGACGTGTTCAGCAGTCTGATGGCCTGATGGAAGAAGCTGTCTCTCAGTCTGCTGGTACGGGACCGGATGCTGCAGAACCTCCTTCCTGATGGAAGCAGTCTGAACAGTTTATGGCTGGGGTGACTGGAGTCCTTGATGATCCTCCCCGCTTTCCTCAGGCACCGCTTCCTGTAGATGTCTTGGAGGGAGGGAAGCTCACCTCCAATTATCCGTTCAGAGCACCGCACTACTCGCTGGAGAGCTTTGCAGTTGTAGGCGGTGCTGTTGCCATACCAGGTGGTGATGCATCCAGTGAGGATGCTCTCAATGGCACAGTGATAGAAGGTCCTGAGGATGCGGGGGCTCATGCCGAATCTTTTCAGTCTCCTGAGAAAGAAGAGGCGCTGCTGCGCCTTCTTCACTGTTTTGTTTGTGTGTACTGACCACGTAAGATCCTCAGCCAGATGTACTCCAAGGAACTGGAAGCTGCTCACTCTCTCCACAGCAGCGCCGTTGATGGTGATGGGAGTGTGTACTTCTCTGCACCTCCGGAAGTCCACTATCAACTCCTTTGTCTTTGCGACGTTGAGGGTGAGATGGTTGTCTTGACACCAGTGGGTCAGGGCGCTGACCTCCTCCCTGTAGGCCGTCTCATCGCCGTTGGTGATAAGACCCACCACTGTAGTGTCGTCCGCAAACTTCACAAGGCAGAATTGACAAATAAAGTTGACTTTGACTTTGACTTTTTGACTTTGATGTTGGAATTGTTAGCGGCTGTGCAGTCGTAGGTGTAGAGTGAGTACAGGAGAGGGCTCAGTACACACCCCTGTGGAGCACCAGTGTTCAGTGTGATGGGGGATGAGGTGATGCTGCAGGTAAGGCTGCAGACCCCAAATCTGGTCATTGGTACTTCCTGGCTTGTGTAGTTACTAGGTAACAAAAGCCCAACACTGCCCCTAGCGTCCTGGAGCACTTCCGTTGTGTTTTGGAATTTGCATGTGTTTTGGGGTTTGCAAGTGTTTTGGAGTTTGTATGTGCTTTGTCTCTAGGGGCCACCGTAATTTTGGCATCTAGTCGCCAACTTTCTGCCCTATAATAGTTCAACAAATGAGCCTTTTGTATTATAGTTAGTCTAGTTGTGTGTTTATAAAGTTAAAGTGCACATCATCAAGTCAGGTGGGTTTGTCATTTCCACCATGTGCAGTACAGTACACAGTGAAGTAAGACCATAGTGCTGCATATAACAGACACAGGATCACAAAAATTGCATATATGGAGAAACTACAACAAAACGAATAGATATACGTAGTGATGTGACGTTCTGTATCGAGGCTTCGAAGCTTCTGTCGAGTAATGGAGGGGGCGTTTCCGCGATGCGCATAACAAGGCTTGCTTCATTCATGGGAGGAGCTGAAAATGATGACGTCTGAAGCCTCGCTGCCCGGCTGTACCACGTGACTGTTTCAGGAAGTGGTTCGAACTTTGCCGTGAGCTATGACTGAGATATAAACCCCTCAGACTTCATTCAAAATGTGGATGTTTGATGGAGAGTTGCGGTTAGTGAGAGTTTGGAGACAGTTTGGAGGTTTATGAGAGTGAGGAGAGAAAGTCAGGAGAGAATGGAGCCAGCTAAGAAGAGGAGGATGTCCTCCCCTGTGTGGGAACATTTTGATCCTATTCCTCCCAACAAGGTATGTAAATTTCTACAGAAGATGTATTTTCATAATACTGATGGTGCAATACAATTTATGTTAAGCTGTCTTTACTTTTGTACAAGGTGAAGTGTTTGCTCTGTGCCAGGGAGCTGGGATATAACAACAACACATCATCCATGCTTAGGCACTACAGAGCTTTGCATGAGAATAGGAACACCAATTGTGGAGCAAGACCAGGTGAGCCATCAAATGCAATGATAATATAGCATGCAGTAGTGATGGCCCGCTTGAAGCTGAAGCTCCGGTGCATGTGTCAAAAAAATCAACACACTGCTTCAGAAGCACTGTGTCGAAGCTTGATTCGTTTGGCCAGAGTCACATGATCAGTGACGTCCGAAGCTTCATTTAGAGTGTGACTGCTTCGGTGTCTGATTCAATGGTTTATAAGCAGGCGAATCATTCGCGGGATTTGTGGAGTGTTTTGATGGTGACAGATAGCGAACCACTGATCATTCTACTGAGAGATTTGGAGCCAGTGAGGAATAGAGGAGGTTCTGTTGTGCGGGAGAATTTTGAGTAGATTTTTGTCAATCGGGTGGGTTTTCCAGCTTTGTGTTCTTGTTGTTTGCCGGAGGTTTCTTCCTGTTAAAAGGGAGTTTTTCCTTCCCACTGTCGCCAAAGTGCTTGCTCATAGGGGGTCATATGATTGTTGGGTTTTTCTCTGTATCTATGAAGCGCCTTGAGGCGACTTTTGTTGTGATTTGGCGCTATATAAATAAAATTGAATTGAATTGAATTTAAATTTTGTTTTGTGCGTGTTTATTATATCTGAAAACGGGAAAAAGGTAAAATGTCAAACATCTGCTTCCATAATATAAATATCATTAAATAACTTTAGAAAAATTTCCACTTGATTCTTTACATGTAATGTTGTAAAAATATATATTTTATTGTTTAATTAATCTGAAAATGTTAGTCTGCCAAATGTGCAGCAATTTAATGTATTTATTCTCTTTAGCTGATAGTTTGTGGGGCCCAGGTAGACTGTATAACTGCATCTCTACCAGTTTCTCTGCACTCCAGCCTCCTCTGTGCCATGTGAAGGGATTTTCCTTAAGGCAGGAGAAATTATCTCCACGAAAAGGAACAGTTTCCGCCATCGCACACTAGAACAAATTCTCTTTTTAAATAAAAATGGAAAAGGGTTACCGTCAATGCATCATGTTTTTAATTTGCAAGTTCATAAGCATTTTCCTTTTCCATTTCACAATCAATTCTACCCCCAGGTCAAAAATATGTCTGGGAAAATTTCCCTAATATAATATTATTTATAAATATACCCCTCCGGCGATTAAATGCATACGTGCATGGAGGCAGGACCTCAGAGCAGAAGCATACTCCATAATGTGTTGTACATTATTATATGTATATATTATATGTAACGTGGTATTTTTCAATTATTGTATTTTACCAACATCAAGAAGTCACAAGCAAAGACAGACCACACCATGACGCATATTTAAACAAGGAGAGTTTACTGATCAAAACTATTTATTAAACAAATAAAACACATTTTTTTAACCACCAAAAAATACACGTTCAAAGCAACACAATGGCGGCCCAATATCAGACAGGATTCCACTCTGTAGAGTGAGCAATCATAATGAAGCGGTTGGTTTTATTTTGTGGATTCAAGCTGCTCTTCATATTTTTGGCCACCAAATGTCACCAGAGAGGACTGTGTTAAAAAGCTTCGAGTAATGAACCGTTTTTCAATACAAGCGTCAGTGCTTCAGAAAGCTTCATTTGGCCATCACTAGCATGCAGTAATGTTACTAAATGATATAACAATATTATACAAGTGCAATAAGTTACGTGTGTGATATTTATATTTGTGCTTTGTTTTTATTGTCTTTCCTCAGGAGAACAATCTCAAATAGATGAAGACCTGGTTAGCATGGTGATTGAGGACTCCCAGCCATTTAGCATTGTGGAGGACAAAGGATTTAAAAGATTTGTTGAATCATTAAATCCTAGCTATGTTCTCCCCACTAAAAAGGTCATAACAGCAGTGAAAATTTAGTTTTTACAGAATAAAATGTGAACAGGCAGGACTGAACCTCAAAGCCTAAGTGTGTATACACTACACACTGCTTCACAGCCACGTCGTACTTTTAAACAAAATGTTTTTTTCTTTCCTTTAGGCCCTGAAAGTCATGGTGGAGGCCAGGTACCAGAAGATGAAGGAGAAAGCTAAGGCCAGCATTGAGAAGGCAGCAGCTGTGAGTCTGACATCAGATATATGGACCTCCAACACAGAGGCCTATCTTTCAGTCACCTGCCATTTTGTTGATGAGTCCAGCACATTAAATACTGTTGTTTTAGGAGTGCAGTATTTTCCTAATGCACACACTGAAGAAAACACAAGTGAAAGGCTCACTCATGACAGAATGGGCAATTACTGACAAAGTCACATGCCTAGTAACAGATGGGGCTGCTAATATGAGGGCTTGTGCAAGGGAACTACGACTCAAACATGCCATATGCATAGCTCACACCCTGAACTTAGTGGTGAAGAAGGCCCTTGACCAGACCCCTGAGCTCTCACATCCTGAGCTCTCTGACATCCGAGCCAAGTCCAGGAAGATCACGGGATATTTCAGGAGCAGTACCCCTGCAAAACTAACTTCTTAAGTGGCTTAATTACATTAATTATTAATTATAGTTCTGCTCCCTTGACAATCTAATGTATGCTTTTTTTAAATTGTATTTTGTAAGGAGAGGCTTTCAGTGATACAGGAACGACCATGGGCTGGACTGGGACAAAAAAAAAAATCGGCCTGGGCATTTTGACTAGAGACTGGCCCACCAGGTATTATAGGAAAAACCATAAAGCCTTTGAATGAAAACAAATGCTGTTGTCACAAGTGATGTACACTGTCTTGTTGGTATATGTGTATCAATCTAATAAACTTAAACCTACACCATCCTCCCTATTCTGGCATTCTAAACTGTACCCGAAAGTAGACTGCTTGGTTGAGTCAACCTCCTGAACTATCTACAACACATGGTGAAAACCTGAAATTAAGACGGAAGACTAGAGGTGAGACATGATTACTGAATATTAAAAATAAATAAATAATATTTTATTAATAAAATAAACAGATATTGAGGTCCAACGGTACATGATGGAGCCAAATATTGGAAGGCTGGAGGACCCCCTTAAATACTGGGAGAGACAAAAATATGTCTTTCCTCACTTATATAAGGTAACACTGACATACCTGTGTACCCCTGCCTCATCTGTGCCCTGTGAGCCGACTATTTTCAAAAGCAGGGGAATTATTGTCCAAAAAAAAAAAAAAAAAAATCTCCTACGACCTGCCACAGTGGAAAAACTGTTTTTAAATAAAAACCAATGACGTGTTCCCTGAACACTAATCACGGTCCACACCTCAACGCTACAAAAGCACAACCACTGTCCACACCCTAACCACACCTCACAGTAAATGATCATTTCCATTTTAAGCATTTCCAAATAATCATTTTCCATTCTGCCAGTATAAATATACACAGTATGCTGCCATCACTACAATATACATGTTTTACACACTCCTTTTGTTGTTGACATTTACAGGCTGTGTGCAAAAGGCCACACTTTTCAAATTCATGCCAACTAATATTTTTATGTCCAGTAGGTGTCCTGCTAGAGCAAATGAAGCTTCAAGACGCTTTGTGCTGGGGTGAAAAGCTTCACAGCTTCATAAAGCGTCATCTATTAGACCTATACGACCTAACCAATATAGACAGTGCAATAAAAAGACGCAACTTCGCATATCAGGAATAAAATAAAAAGTATGCTTGAACGGTCAGATACTAAGTTGCTGTAACTCTGCGTTTATCTCTCTACAATTTAAAAAAAAAAAATCGGGAATCCATTTCGGTGATCTGTCACTGCAGCGGATTGAGACAACGCAGTGACACACAGGCGAACATCTGCGATTCAAGTGCAGAAGTTGGCAACAAAGTAATTGTACGTTGAATAATAGGACGTATGCTCGTCAGTTTAAAGTGTGTGGCTCTGAAAAGAGCCGTTGTGTTGGCGTCTGATGCCAGTTTATTTGGAGCTCGTGTACTTTGTCACAGCCTTGGTGCCCTCAGACACTGCGTGCTTGGCCAGCTCACCGGGGAGGAGCAGGCGCACTGCGGTCTGGATCTCCCTGGAGGTGATGGTGGAGCGTTTGTTGTAATGGGCCAGGCGAGATGCCTCGGCTGCGATGCGCTCGAAGATGTCGTTGACAAACGAGTTCATGATGCTCATGGCCTTTGAGGAGATCCCGGTGTCGGGGTGGACCTGCTTCAGCACCTTGTACACGTAGATGGCGTAGCTCTCCTTCCTGGTCTTTCTCTTCTTCTTGCCGCCCTTGCCGGCGGTCTTGGTCACAGCTTTCTTGGAGCCCTTCTTGGGCGCCGACTTCGCAGGTTCAGGCATTTTCTCTCTTCAATACTCTACAGCAACGAATGAGCTCCGTGGCTGAGAGCAGCGCTTTTTATACAGGCTGTATGCTAATACCACTGCGCGGGCCCTCGGATCTCATTGGTGGAGCCGCACAGTGGGCCGGACGTTGTGTTGGAGGGAGTTTGTGAACTGTGCTGAAACAGGCGCGCATCTAACAAAGACAGTGGGCTGTGTGATTGTGTCCTCGTTTGCTGAGACAGTCATTTGTTCTAAATGAGCAGTAAATGTATTTCCAACTAAGCACATCGCTTTGTATCTGCATAGTTTTACTGCACACGTGAGACTGAACCATTCACTTTTTTAATTATCTGGTGTTCATATGTTTTTTTAGCCGTTGATTTCCATTATTAAAATAGATATCGATGTAGTTCCTTTCTGTTTCCACAAGTTTACACTGCTTACACTGCTTTCCAGCAGGTCAACAGCGCAATCTGTTGACCTGCTGGAAACTCTTGCACAAAATGACTTTGTCTTTTAAAAGATGTAGGGAACCTCTGGCCTTTATTAATGATATCAGTTAAAAATACATTCATAAATGTGAAATCTATTCTCAGTTATTTTAGTAACAACTGCATTATAAAAGTGTTGTAAATTCTTTAAGAGAAGAAAGGAAATCAAAGGCAGCACATGCCTTTGATTGTTGGAATATCCCAAGGGGCTATTGGGACGAGTACAACCAGTATGAATCATAAACGCCTCAGGCATGTCGATGAGCAGGTTGTTTAAGATGACAATCACACTAAGGAAGAGCTTTAAAAAGCTGAGCATAGCCAGTTGGTACGTGACAGTACACTGTTATTTCATGGCTGCAGAATGTCAGTGAAAAACAGCCAGCAGCACTAAATAGTTTATTTTTGACTCCACTTAGTGGATTCCTGCATTAATACTCTTGAACTGTAAACTGTAAAACATATCAGTGTCTTAAACACACATTAATAGTCTAATTATTCTTAAATATAATGATACTATTGTTTGTCTGGATACAACTTTGCTTTGATATTTCTGCAGTCTTTCATTTTGTCTTTAGATATTTTAATGAGTGAATGAAGTCAGACTGTAGATTGTCCTTCTTCTAGCTGTACTGACTGACCTTTGACCTCATGTGTTGATGACTCTTCACCTCTGTCTCCTCTCACAAGGAGAAGATGATCTGCAGGATCCTGCTGCTCATCATCCTCACCTCATGTGTCTCTGGTTAGTTTACAGCTTCACTTTATGAACTCCAAAGCTCAACAACAGATTTGTTCCAGTTTAAGAGTGAATGAGTGAGCAGTTTTACAGGCCTTACCCTACGATATAAGCAGAGGAGAGTGGATGGATGGATGGACAGCTGCTTGTGTCAGCAATGGAGAAAACTGTGTAAGTTCTTGGAGTTCTTTTATCTGCTTGTGAATGAGGAAGAAACTCAAAGAAATTTGTTTACATCGTGAAAGTGCTTCTCTTAAATCAAAAGCACTTCTCGCTTTATTACCTGTTGAACAGGTAGTAAAAAACAATTTAGAAGGAATGCGGCATGAACCAACGAGAAACTGATATAACAACAATACAGCAGCTTTCTTATCTACCCAGACATATCAGGACACAATGGTGAAGGATGCATTCATGGATGTATGAAGAGGTTTTTAAACACTTATCTGTAAATGGATAATTTCAGTCAGACTGAACCCAACACTATTTTGCAGAACTCTTGGCTCTGGCTTTCAGCTGTCTTAAATTATGAGGCAATAAATCACACAGAAAGCTGAATTTTTCTCACGTGAGTCAACAATGTTGAATAACCTAAGTATAAAACAAGAAATAGAATCAGCTCCAAAACTCAACTCGAAGTATGTGAGACTGATTTTATTGTTTTGATCAAAGGGCGATTTACAGTTTTGTGTTTTAAACGTGTCTATTAAAATGTTGCATTTCTGTCATTGAATATGTGTATAAACCTTTTATAAACAATCTATTCACTGACTGTTGCCTAAAAGCTGGAGTTGAACAGTAACTTTTTAACTAACAGGTGACTCACACTGAAAACAGCAGTACATGACCCTGTAACCATGTGGTCCTAACTGTTGTGACACTAATGAAATCTACATAAAAGGACAGACATATTTTTGACCTGGGGGTAGAATTGATTGTGAAATGGAAAAGGAAAATGCTTATGAACTTGCAAATTAAAAACATGATGCATTTAAGGTAACCCTTTTCCATTTTTATTTAAAAAGATAATTTTTTCTAGTGTGCGATGGCGGAAACTGTTCCTTTTCGTGGAGATAATTTCTCCTGCCTTAAGGAAAATCCCTTCACATGTGCATAAACTCCTGGACCTGTCCTTTTTACTTGATCTGTTTCTCTGGCAGTGGAGTGGGGTGGAGTGGAGTGGGTGAGAGTGCTGAAGACAAATGACTGAGGAGCGAACGAGCGGAGCATGTTTGTACTCTTTTCCCTTTTTACCCTGGACCACTGAAAATCCACAGTTTAACAAACAAAGTTAAACTGTGGATTATATTTATAATTTAATCCTTTATAACACAGACTCAGACTAAGAGATCCAATTGTATCGCCTATATTTACACACTGACTCAGGAAAAAATATCAAAAGGTCAAATTCTTGCTTTCAGTCTCTAGTGCATTTCTTAGAGTAAATACTTCATTCTGATATAGACTGAAGCTCTGTAGGGTTTCAGTTTTGTGTGTGCATGTCTCTGACAGTTGTAATGATGATCATTCAGCAGAAGTCCAACTTCCTCATTTTCATACTTGTGTTCACATCTCCTTTAGCCCACCAGAAAGTGAACATTGGAAACACAAGTTTAAAATAGTAAAATGTAAATTCTTACAGATAGATATCTAGTGTTTTGGCAGCTAAAAATTGAATGTGGGTAACTTGGGTGAGATGTAGGTCAGAGGTTAGATCAGCTGATTCCCAGTTTACTTAGAATCCATGACAAAGAAAACCAGTATAAACAAATAAGCATAGGTGTGTAGTGTATGACAGCAAGTGTATGATGGTTTCTACAAGCTGAAGAACAGCAGCCACTCAGCATCAGCATATTTATTCTCTATAAAAGGAATTTAGTTGCACATCAAGGCAGACTCACTCCAAAACCTCTGAATGCCTTTCATAAACACTGTAATTAATGCTGCAGTAAAAGAGAAAGATTAGGATACTCAATAACTGAAGTTGCCTTCATCCTTCCCTGCATCCAAGCTTCTTCAGCAGAAAGCTGAATGTGCAAGCAGAATTTTAAAAAAAAATGGTTTACTCCATCAGAACTAGTTCTTGTCACAAGATTATTATTACGCTGGACTCCTCTCCACACTTCATACACAACACAACATGGTGTTCCTCAACATGAGGGAACTGACTGAGAAGTGTGTATTTAAAGGAGGCCTTCAGGTGCTGTACTGCAGGCAGTCAGAGTTTAGAACTAAATGTGAAACTAATCATAAGTTAGTTTATCTGTTCTTTTCTATCAAACAAAAAAGTTTCATGTAATTTTTTTTTTTTTTTTGCGATTCTCTGGTTTGCATATGTTGTATTTGTCATGGTCCCAGGACTTCTAACCCGGTGTTTTGAGTTTTGACATTCTGTTTTAAGTTCATTTGTATTCTTAAAATCCCTAGGTTGCCTGTTCAGTTTAGTTGATTAGATTTCCCCTTGTTTCTTTGCCCTTTATCTCCATTTATGTGTCTGCGTTTATTTAATTGTGAATTCTTGTGGCTTTTTTCACTTGTGTTTAATTCCATCATGTTTATCATGTTTCCCCAGCCTGTTATGTCAGCGCTCTCCCCGTGTCTCTGTCCCCCCTCCTGTCGTCTCTGTGTCCTCCCTGTGTTACGTTTAAGGTCCTCATCTTGGTCAGTATTTTGCAGTTCTGTGTCCTTCCTGTCTTGTTATGTGTAATTGTCCTCAGCTGTCCTCCCCGTATGTTCCCTAGTCCCTCATTACCTTCTGTGTATTCATGCCAGAATCTCCCTCTGTTCCGTGTCGCGTCGTCCCTCATCACATTTCTATTTACAGAGTTAGAAAGTGCTTTATTTAATTCACTGTGAATCACTATGGAAATAAATGGAAACAAACAGAACAGGTACAAACAGTGGGCCTGTCTCAATATGTGTACTTGTACGTACTTGTGAGTCGTGTCCAAAAGGGCTGCATCCTCCTGAGGACTCGGCCTTCGTGGCCTATGTGGGCCGGGTCCTCAGAAGGTCAGGTATACCGGAAGCAAACGGCTGTGAAATTGGACACTCTAGCCTTCAGATTTGCATCACCACTGTCCTGAGTAAATCGGTTTGGCTGAGATTAAAGTTAAGCTTCATAACATATTAATCACAGTTAAATTAAGAGGGGACGACAGTAAAAACTCTGGACCTGTGACATCATCAAGTACGCTGGTGTTCCAATTGTAGAAATTGCAAGTCCGTGCTTGCGTTCTCGGCGAGTACGGACTTGTGTACTTGAGAAACAGCCAGTGCGAAAGACTCAGATGAGGAAGAAGCTGCTGGTTAGAAATGAACGACTGATCAGAAACACAAAAAACAAGTTAATGAAAACATGAACAGCTTTGATTCACACCAAGTAAAGGGAAGTAATCAAACATTTTCTTTAGGTATAGAAAAATAAAAAGAAATGTTTGTTTCTGAACATCGTGAAAGTGTCTGAGTGTGACATCATTTCTGGTTTTACTCTGTGAAATTCTCTCCTCTGTCTGTGAGCTCTGCAGAGAAACCAGTAACACAACTTAAACACAAATATAACCAGAACAAATATGATGGACCAGGACACACTCTCCTTCAGCTGTCCTGGAGCATGCTGGGAGATTACATGTAGCTGCTCCCACCATGCTGCAGTATTCTTAGAGAGAAAATGTCCCCACCATTGTTTGTGTTGATTCATTTCCTTCATGAAAGCAGACAGAAGCTGAGAGGAGACAAACTCAGCACAATCAAAGTGTTAGATTTTCAGTGCTAAGAGGGAAACAGTCATTTCAGCTTGTGTTCAGTGCTATTCAAAGAGCTGCTGTTAAACCACAGAGTTAAAGTCAGCTCTAACATTTTATACACAGTATGCAGTGTTAGTGTGGAAACATGTTCACTAAACACTTCCTGATGTGGGACAGGTAGATACAGGCTGATTCTTTCACTTAGTGCCACTGAGTGAACAGATCATAATGGACTGGAAGATGACTGCCGTGCAAATATTCTCACACATACATTACTCAGATGAGGTTGCAAAGTTTATGATATGCATCTGGCAGATAACACAGTGTCGATAGTCAGCGACGGGTTATGCGGGCAATTGAAATAAACTATCTGTGCAGGAAACAATGTTCTACTTTTCTGGAGATCCCAGATGCCTTCCGTGTTTCGAAGATGGAGCATACACTTACATGCATTACTTACATCACTGGGGCGACCGTGGCTCAGGGGGTTGGGAAGCGTATCTGTAACTGGAAGGTCGCCGGTTCGATCCCCGGGCTCTCTGTCCTGGTCGTTGTGTCCTTGGGCAAGACACTTTACCCTACTGGTGTTGGCCAGAGGGGCCGATGACGCGATATGGCAGCCTCGCTTCTGTCAGTCTGCCCCAGGGCAGCTGTGGCTACAACCGTGGTTGCCTCCACCAGTGAGTGAATGAATAGTGGCATTGTAAAGCGCTTTGGGTGCCTTGAAAAGCACTATATAAATCCAATCCATTATTAAAATAGATATCGATGTAGTTCCTTTCTGTTTCCACAAGTTTACACTGCTTACACTGCTTTCCAGCAGGTCAACAGCGCAATCTGTTGACCTGCTGGAAACTCTTGCACAAAATGACTTTGTCTTTTAAAAGATGTAGGGAACCTCTGGCCTTTATTAATGATATCAGTTAAAAATACATTCATAAATGTGAAATCTATTCTCAGTTATTTTAGTAACAACTGCATTATAAAAGTGTTGTAAATTCTTTAAGAGAAGAAAGGAAATCAAAGGCAGCACATGCCTTTGATTGTTGGAATATCCCAAGGGGCTATTGGGACGAGTACAACCAGTATGAATCATAAACGCCTCAGGCATGTCGATGAGCAGGTTGTTTAAGATGACAATCACACTAAGGAAGAGCTTTAAAAAGCTGAGCATAGCCAGTTGGTACGTGACAGTACACTGTTATTTCATGGCTGCAGAATGTCAGTGAAAAACAGCCAGCAGCACTAAATAGTTTATTTTTGACTCCACTTAGTGGATTCCTGCATTAATACTCTTGAACTGTAAACTGTAAAACATATCAGTGTCTTAAACACACATTAATAGTCTAATTATTCTTAAATATAATGATACTATTGTTTGTCTGGATACAACTTTGCTTTGATATTTCTGCAGTCTTTCATTTTGTCTTTAGATATTTTAATGAGTGAATGAAGTCGGACTGTAGATTGTCCTTCTTCTAGCTGTACTGACTGACCTTTGACCTCATGTGTTGATGACTCTTCACCTCTGTCTCCTCTCACAAGGAGAAGATGATCTGCAGGATCCTGCTGCTCATCATCCTCACCTCATGTGTCTCTGGTTAGTTTACAGCTTCACTTTATGAACTCCAAAGCTCAACAACAGATTTGTTCCAGTTTAAGAGTGAATGAGTGAGCAGTTTTACAGGCCTTACCCTACGATATAAGCAGAGGAGAGTGGATGGATGGATGGACAGCTGCTTGTGTCAGCAATGGAGAAAACTGTGTAAGTTCTTGGAGTTCTTTTATCTGCTTGTGAATGAGGAAGAAACTCAAAGAAATTTGTTTACATCGTGAAAGTGCTTCTCTTAAATCAAAAGCACTTCTCGCTTTATTACCTGTTGAACAGGTAGTAAAAAACAATTTAGAAGGAATGCGGCATGAACCAACGAGAAACTGATATAACAACAATACAGCAGCTTTCTTATCTACCCAGACATATCAGGACACAATGGTGAAGGATGCATTCATGGATGTATGAAGAGGTTTTTAAACACTTATCTGTAAATGGATAATTTCAGTCAGACTGAACCCAACACTATTTTGCAGAACTCTTGGCTCTGGCTTTCAGCTGTCTTAAATTATGAGGCAATAAATCACACAGAAAGCTGAATTTTTCTCACGTGAGTCAACAATGTTGAATAACCTAAGTATAAAACAAGAAATAGAATCAGCTCCAAAACTCAACTCGAAGTATGTGAGACTGATTTTATTGTTTTGATCAAAGGGCGATTTACAGTTTTGTGTTTTAAACGTGTCTATTAAAATGTTGCATTTCTGTCATTGAATATGTGTATAAACCTTTTATAAACAATCTATTCACTGACTGTTGCCTAAAAGCTGGAGTTGAACAGTAACTTTTTAACTAACAGGTGACTCACACTGAAAACAGCAGTACATGACCCTGTAACCATGTGGTCCTAACTGTTGTGACACTAATGAAATCTACAATGAGTATCATTGTAATGACACATCTTCATTCCTAACTAGTTAAAATGTAAATTGATAATATAACAGCGAAAATTCAGATCCAGTTACAAATGAAGTATTAGGGACTAACGGATAAACCCTTTGAAAGTTCTCCACTATGACTGTGTGGCAGGATGAGGTGCTCAGGAATAATGAGGAAAAGAGCAAGGGACTAATGATGATGTTCCAAGCACACACCATGGTTCATAAATAATCACAGCACACATAAATACCCACCACCAGGGCCCCCTAATCACCTCCTCTTTAGGCCTTCCTCTGAATAAGACTAACAATTTTTATTCTGAATACTTTATTAAATAAAAAAAAAAAATACTTTTAAGTTCTGCAGATGGATCAAACAAGAAAACAAGTCAAAAAGCAACGAGGACACAACGAGGCAAAGCAACAGCCCACAGATTAAACGTAGGCCAGAGAAACAGCAGTGGCCATGCTACAAAGTCATCAGGCTCAGACCACCGATCAAACTGCATTGCCCAATTCCTCTCCCTGAGTCGAGTCCATACTGTTAAGGTACAAAAGTTCAATACTGCAAACTGAACAACACCCTGCAGGATGTTGCCAGTGTCATCAGTTCTGCTATATGAATGCTATAAGAGGGAACCGGAAATGTATGAATTTAATCTGAAAGCTTTGGATGACTTATTGAATAATTTTAACAGTTTGGGAAATGTTTTCTTCCATTTTAACGTAAGCTTCTAAGAGTTCAGGGAGGTGAGGTCCTCAGTCAGATTAAGCTAATGGGTGGAGCTTCTGATGAAGAAGCAGGAAGAGACTCAGAAGAAGAAGAAGTCGAGGTGACCACACTACTCAGACTGTGACTGTTTACATGTTTACATTTTCTTTTCTCTGCTTTTAAACTCAGTGTGATGAGCAGAGCTGCAGCAGCTGCTGTCAGTATGAGTGCAGCATAGAGGCCGATCCTTCCTCGACTCTCTGTCTGTGGGTTCATTGTTGGAGTTTGATGTTTGGGCTCATCAGCAGCTGCTGGAAGGACAGAAAATATTATTTTATCCTGAAAGTTCAATCAATTCATCAAAGTTTATTATCCTAAAGTTCAACTAAAATATGACACTCATTTTTAAAGTTCTACTCAATCAACTTACCAGTGACGCTGAGTTTACAATCTTGAAAGCTGCTGCCACTATTTGTCTTCACTTCACATCTGTACAGACCCGAGTCATCAGTCCTGAGTCCGGACAGCTGCAGTCTGATTCGTCCTTCTCTGAGGGCGTCTTTGTCACTCTGGACTCGTTCTGAAAACTTTGCATCCTGAGACTCTGACACCTCAACACCTTCATGAACCTGATACAGGACTGAGAGTTCTGGACGACTGCAGCGGATCTTCAGTGAAGTGATGAAGCTGTCAGGTTTGGTGGTGAACGTCCACTCCAGTGTGATGTTGTGGTTCTCCTCTGCCTGATAGCAGGTCTGTGTCACATTGACTACAAATGATCCTGTTGAGGAGACAGAGAGGGAAAGAGAGGAGCAGACACACTGAGAACTGGAACAAATCTGTTGTTGAGCTTTATTTGGAGTTCATAAAGTGAAGCTGTAAACTAACCAGAGACACATGAGGTGAGGATGATGAGCAGCAGGATCCTGCAGATCATCTTCTCCCTGTAAGAGGAGACAGAGGTGAAGAGTCATCAACACATGAGGTCAAAGGTCAGAAGCAGTGATGCAGTTACAGAGTTTGTCCACCAGGAGAAAAAAGTAGATTTTTATGTGTTCATGTTATAAATAAATGTGTGCGCTGAGTGAACAAATAAAAGCGGATTAAAACAAAATCATTTGACTTCTCTTGGTTTGATCTGATTTCTATATTTATAAGTCAGACTGGACAGATTCCAAAGTTGGACATTAACTTGGGTTAAGTTTCATGATTAGTTCTGGGCTCTAAGTTTTTTTTTTATGCTGCTTCTCTGCTGAGTAAGCCGTTTATTGGGGATGCAGGGGTGGGCAACTCCAGGCTTTGGAGGCCGGCGTCCTGCAGGTTTTAGATCTCACTCTGGGTCAACACACCTAAATCACATGATTAGTTCGTTAGGCCTCTGGAGAAGTTCAGGACATGTGGAGGAGGTCATTTAGCCATTTAAATCAGATGGGTTGGATCAAGTACACATCTAAAACATGAGGCCTGGAGTTGTCCACCCCTGAGAGTGTAATTCATAAAATGTGCCTGTGTGAGTTCTTACATTACAGTGAAATCAGAAGTCACATCATCACGTGGTTAGCTTTGTAAAAAATGATGATCGATGGGTTAAAGAGAGAGAGAAGAAAAGGAGGAGATAAAGTACAGCAGCTGGTGTCTGCTCGTCTTCCCACTCACATTCTGCACACTCTAACAAACACATGACTGAGCTGAGCTGAGAGAACAGCAGTTCAGTGAGGGGGGGTTATGATGAAAGGTGAAGAGTTGTTTAACATATGCTAGCATTTACACTTCGAAGCTAACCGCAGATTATGTTAAATATAAATTCTAAAACTGAATACATTTCATAGTGTTAACCATTTTAAGCCCAACAAGTCCACCAGCTTATCTTTACATTCCTACATGCTGCAGGGCCATTCACATGTTTTCTGTAATTGAAAAGTTTAATTATGTGTCCATTAACAAAATAAGTTATAAACTATATTTATATAAAACATGTGTATACTTAGTGCATTAGTTGTATTTTAACTATAAATAATTCATATTAGAAAATATAAAGCCTGCATATTTGTAAAGAAATGGCTTTGACTTTGCCACTCCATCGGATGTCTTTAGTTCCGCCCCTGCTGTAGTAGTGCCATAAATTAGGTAAACAGAAATACTGAGCTGGACTTCAGTGGCTGAGGATCATGAGAAGATTAAAAGGACACGATAAAACCATAATGCATACACTCCACGGGTGAATGCGCCGGTGATGGTCCTTATAACAACTTATCATAGAGCAAACACTCCAAAACAAGATGCCCATACGGCACTCTGTGGCAACTGGAGCAAATCCTCAAAGGACGAGCAAAAACGGAGGCAGCAGTTTTCCTCCACTGGCTGGGCCGATACACTTGAACATTCACCGCTGAATGGAAGTTCTGCATGGCAGCCATCTAGTCATAGAAATAACAAAATAGCTTTAGCTCCTAGTTTTGTAATTTGCCGTTGGTGGCAAAATGGCGCAAATGCTGCTTAGCCCAGAATTGAAAGAAAGCTATATCCACCTGAAGGAATACAACTGCCCTCTGCACAACAGCTGGAAATAAGGAATCGGGCAGTCTGCAAACAGTGCCGCAAACAAGCCACTAAAACACTTACTAAACAAATTAAGTGGATAAAGGATGGCAAGCACACCTGTGACTTTGTAGAGTCGGATCAAAACCGCCTGGTTCATCCCAAAAATGCACTGACGCCCGATTCCCACGATCAGAAATGCTGAAGGAGCAATCAATGAGGAAATGAACCCCGCGTGTCCTTATACAACAGACGCAGAAAGAGAGAGCGATAGAAAGAGGGAAAAGTGGAACAAGGAGATAAACCTGTCTGACAGAAAATCACGCACCTGGGGGATGCACAGTAGTGATGTTCGATTCGTGAACGAATCGTTCAATACTCGAGAATCACTTTACTGACTCGTGAATCATGATTCACAAGCCCAACTGACTCACTGACTCATCCCTGTTGCTGTTAGCAAACTAATTCCATTAGTATAAATATATGTAGCTTATAATTAAAATTGTGGGGGGGGAACAACAGCCAGTTTCGTAACAAAAGCATTTCTGCTCTGAACTGGAAGAAAAAACCCTGAGTAGAAGCTCACATCAAGAAAATAGCTCCTCGGTTCAGAGTAGCATCGCGCTGCTAACATGCTAACAACACATTTGAGCTACTCACCCCCTCCCTCCTGTGCCAAATCAAAGAGCGAGCGAACGAATCACTCACTCACTCACTCACCCCCTCCCTCCTGGCTCGCAGCTTCTTCTTCTTCTTGGTTGGCAACCAATGTTAAGGCGCATTACCGCCCCCTGGCTCACAGCGCAGTGGACATTTAGATGAGAAAATATATATTTGACACACTTAAGGAAAATACTAATAAAATACAAATAAACAAAATAAATGTTTATTAAGCAATTTTGATAGGAAGTTGCTTAATTTTAGAAATGTTTTTGCTCTTTTTTTCTCTATAA
This sequence comes from Mchenga conophoros, assembly GCF_057382185.1. Taxonomy (NCBI): domain Eukaryota; kingdom Metazoa; phylum Chordata; class Actinopteri; order Cichliformes; family Cichlidae; genus Mchenga; species Mchenga conophoros. The sequence continues at coordinate 53,106,488 of NC_140528.1, forward strand.
AATAGTTGTTGTTTTTTTAAATCATTCATCTTAGCAGTGGGATTCACATGAAAAGGGAAACAAATTAAGTTTGAGTGAAAATGTAAAATTTTTGCACTCTCTGGTCAACTGACTCAGTGAATCAAATGACTCAAAAATCCGATTCACTTTGGTGAGTGACTCATTAACACCCGATTCAGTAAAAATAATCAAATTTACCATCACTAATGCACAGTACAGTAGTGCAATTCATCCTGATCGGTGATTGGTCAAAGTCTAGAGTGAAAGAGGAGGCCTGTGATTGGTGAAAAATGTGCAATGAAGAAGCCCTCTTTCATTTATTCAGTCTGTTGTCTGTTTTTTCTTAATCCAGCTCCTTTATCCCACCGGACGCCTGGAATGCTGTCTGTGGTCTTCAGCATGATCACAATGTGTTATTTACGTATGTTGACTGGTTGACAATGACAGGACAGTAAGCATTATCAGTGCACATACAATAAAAGCATCTAGTTTTTATGCCAACATTGATGATGATTTTCCTTATAGCTCTTTTGAACCAAAACAGTTTGGAAAGTCTCCTGAAATCAACAGCAATTGAGAACGAATTGCTTTGTCTCCAACATGAAAAAAAAATGTTGACAGGCGAGGGTGCAGTTGTTGCAATGATAAAGCAGAACATCGCAGTTATCTGCAGCACAGTCACTGAAGACAGCGCTGAAAATCTAACACTTTCGTTCAGTTGAGTTTTCTCCTCTCAACCTCTGTTCACAAGCACGCTTCAGTCTTTCGCTTAAAACTCGATTCGGTCATTTATTAACATTTTTTTTCTTTTCCAGACTAAAAAAAAAGTTTTAGATGAATTGACTCTTTACTAGGTGTGACTCAAAGCCGTTCATCTTTTGGTTTAACCTGGTGTGTTTCTGATCAGTCATTCATTTCTAACAAGCAGCTTCTTCCGCATCCATTCTCACTTACTGTCGCAGCTGCAGACAATCCGTTCTGAATATAAGATCGTGTCTGTGACGGAGCAGGAAAAAGTGAGTTTATAGCGCCACCATCTGGACAGACAGGCTCATTTCAGCTCTAACTGTAGCTGAGTGTTGATGTTCAAACTGCAGCATTTCTGTGAGATTCTTTGAATGTTACTTTGTACATTTGGTGAAACTGTTGGTGCTGTGATGCTCCTCTGAAACACTCATAAGTCAGCATATTACTGTGATACAGTATGTGTGTTTTCTTTAACCCTTCATTGTTTGTTTGTTTTTTCACACACAGTAGGTGACAGAATTGAACATGGAGGATCAAATGTAGACACTGGAGTGCAGTTCAGTAATTTAAGTCACAGAAAGAGGACGTAAAAATCTCTCAAAGAAAAAGTGCTACAAATCCACTCTTCTAAGCTGATGTCTTTTTTTGTCACACCAGATGCAGCTCTCTGCATCATCTATTCAACATTCTTATACATATGACCACAACATGTTTGTGCGATAAAGGAGAAATCATTTCAGCTTATACTACTTCTATTTAAGAAAATAATCTTCTCTCTCATTATTATTATTATCTAGACCAATCTAGACTCTCCAGTCACTTGAACACTGGACCCTTAAGTGCAATTAAATAAATGTGATATAAATAATATATTAATATCTAATGAGAGAAAGGGAGAGACACACACCGGTGAGCGAGCTCCTTTCACTCATATCAGCAGAGAGAGAGAGAGCGGCACACTGAGCTGTGAACTCCTTAAAAGTCTCAATAAAAAAAACTCAAGGAGGAAGTAAACCTCAAGGAGTTTTTAGCTCAGAGTTCCTCTGTTTTGTAGTTTTTCTACTTTCAAAGGAAAATGTCATTTGCAGCATCAGGTGACGTCAACATATCTGTAACCTGCTGCTCTAATACTGCACCGCCATAAAGAAAATAGTTATTGTTAGAGAGTTATCTCTGGGATGCTGGGATGATAGCTCCCTCAGGACTTAAACTCCAGTCAGAGAGTGGGGCACAGAGAGTGATGTCCGGATATACTTTAAAGGAAGTTAACAGCAGCTCAACAGTACAGCAGTAGGCATACTTAACAAGTGTGGGCAGACGTGTGGTTCTGAATAACAAGAAACAAGGAGAAACAATTATCACATGTAAATATAACAATCATCACTTCCCAACATCACACCAATATAATGAACTGTAACACAGATAATGCTCAGAGGTGAATGCTCTGACATAAGAAAGTCCCACAATCCCATTTGAACAGGCAGGAAACAAGAATACCTGCATATCTCAGGCAACAGAAAAGCTAATGCCCCAAAATTAGGAAAAGTCGACAATTACATGGTCTTCAGTGCCCTCTAGTGGCTAAATAACCCAACTGCGGTGCACAGATCCAACCCGCAACAAAGGCTACGGTGGTAAGTCACATGCTTCTACCAATCTCGATAAATCTCCTGGCCTAAACCCCTGTAACTATCGTCAACAAGTACAACCCGTGCTATAAGTGGAAATGGACCCGTAGAACTGGAGGGATTTTGACTCACATTTGCGCAGGAACGCACACGGCTGGAGATCGCTATTCCCCTGCACTAAAACATGCCGCTCCCCGGCAGGACCGTCGTAAAAGCATGTGACGTCATCACCGCAGCAAACAGTAAGAACAAAGTGGAACTTATCGGCAGACATTACCAGTGCAGTTATAACTATGCGACTGAAATATAAGGAGACTTTCGGACAGTTATACTGTCAAAAGAAATGTTCATCCAGGTTGTGATGAGTTTTTTCTTTTCCCTTTTTTATTGTCACTGATGCTTCAGGTGTGAATATCTCATAAACAACAGGCAGCAGGTTCACTATGACCCAAACTCCAGACTCAGTAAAATATCATGTCAGTGTTACAGGATACAAACTCCACAGCAGTGGAAAGTTAAAGAAAGTCCATTCATAGTTCAAAGGTCGCTCAGCAGAGGATGATTTAAATGTTATCATTGGTCAGAATTAAAACAAGAAGCTTGAACTTTTTATAAAGATTACATTTGATCAACTTGTTTTTTGTTTATATATAGATATATTTAAAATTAATAAAAAAATAAAACCTTTTGCTGTGCCAGCTTCTAGCTTAGTTTGACAGTGTGTAGAACAAACCTGATGAAAACTTAAAGTCAGCCAAACACATCCACATTTTGAGGCTGGGAGTAAAAAAAAACGAATCTGACTGAGCCCAAAATCAGCTGCAACCCTGTGTGGTTATTACAGTAAACACAGCGGTCTTTTCTCTTTATTTATTTATTTTTTCATAAAGTGATTTATTGTGAGCAACACAAATTTGAACAGGGGGCAAATTTTGTTTTGGCACACTGATCATTACAGTCACAGCTTGTTGTCTTTAACAGTCTCAGTGTTTTTCTTTTCTTGTTTGTGTGCGAATTTCCCCAAATCATGCGATGATCATGATTACTGACAGTCTGGTATAAAAAGTAGTTTTGTTTGGAGTTGTGCAGGACTTGTCTTTGTCATTGTATCACAGAAAAGTGTCATCAAGATGTATTCATAGCCAGAGGCCAGCAGGTGTCACTGTGGAGATGGTTTCAGATTGTTTTGACACTTCAATATAATTCCTGCACAAATGCTTCAGTGTTTCACGAAGCCTCGCTTTGCCCATCACTAGTAAGCAGGCACCAAGTGCTGTTACTGCCTGCTGCACACAGCAGATCGACCAAACTGTCCGACCTGTAGATGTACATGGTTCATTCCCATGTGTCAGTTTAAAGATATCTCACTGAGTGTCAGAAAGACAAGTTTGCTTCTCTTCTCTACTGCAAGTGAAAAAAAAAACTGCAGAATGTTTTCAGTATCATCAGTTCAGCTATATTAAATCAATGTGGTGTTAAATTTTGTTATAAGAAGCAATGGGAAATGTTTTCATGTAATTTGAAAGCTTTGGATGTGTTATCAAACTTCTGAATTTCTGGAAATAATCTAATTATCTTTTTTTACTCACAATTTATTCTAAGCTTATAATTATTTGTATTTTACTCTAAACTTGAAAACTCGAGTTTATTAATTTTAAATTATGTCAAGATCTGGGGTATGTGACACACTGTTCATGTGTTTGCACTGGTTGTTTCCGGTTTGAGTAGTATTCAATGTTGTTGTTGTTTTGTGGCCCTGCCAAGAGGAGATACTCTTTTGAAATGAAGACAAACACAGCAGTTGGAAATCTCCAGTTCATGTGATGTGTATGATGAAGATGGTGATGATGATGATGATGATGATGATGATAGTGGTGGTGGCGATGATACAGCAACATAACTAATAATTTTAATAATACATTTTATTTAGAAGCACCTTTCAAGACACCTAAAGACACTTAACAATAGAATAAAATGCATAATAGGACAATGACAAAATAAAGAACAATAAAAATAAATAAAAAGCACAACATAAAATAAACAAACAGTGGGTTCACAGTGAATATGGAAATATGAACAGATGGGTTTTGAGTTAAGATTTAAACTGGGAGAGAAAAGCAATGTTTCTTATATCAGGGGGTAGAGAGTTCCATCAGCTATTTAGTTTTAGAAGGTACATTTGGAATTTGAATTTTAAATCCTCAAAAATGAAACTGAGGACATGAACTTGAGGTGAACAGTTTGTTTCATTTTAAAACAAATTATTTTGACGTCATCACCATCATCATCATTAATCAGTGATAGACTGCCCGATGATCCGTGATGTTTAAACAAACAGGTTCTGATCAGGTGCAGCTGTCAGGATATTCAGAGTCTGAATCATTGTCAGTTATTTCTCACATTTCCTTCCTTAAATCCAGAGTCAGTATCTGCAGCAGTGATTATGTCTACTAAAACACGAAATCAGGTACTCTGATCAGGACCTTCTTGCTGTGAGGCAACAGTGCTGCCCCACTGTGCTGCCTATATATTATGAATAATGCTACGACCCCCTCTGCTAGGCGACAGGAGGAGAGTAACATACACAAGCCCACTACACGAAAACTGAGTAAAATAAAAGGTTTTATTGCAAACTTTAAACAGAAAACCGACTGGGCTGTTCAACAGACCACCGGGCAACCAATTGATAAAGAAAAAAAAAAAAAAACAGTCAAGAGTAAAAGCGAAGGGTAAACTAAGGTAAGCTATTGTCAGAAAATAAAAACTAAGGGTTACCTATAGCAAGCCAGCAACACAAGACTCTAATACAACTAAGTTCAGATTTATACCAGGTTTAACAAACAAAGTGCAACACTGTGAACAGGTTTAGCTAGTGATGGCCCGCTTGAAGCTGACGCTCTGGAGCGTGTGTCGAAAAAAACAACACACTGGTTCAGAAGCACTGTGTCGAGGCTTGCTTCGTTTGGCAAAAGTCACGTGACCAGCGACGTCCGAAGCTTCATTACGCACGTAACTGCTTCGGTACCTGATTCAAACGGATATAAGGAAGTGAATCATTCACGGGATTTGTGGAGTGTGTTGATGGTGACAGATAGCGAAGAGGTGATCATTCCACTGACAGATATGGAGCCAGCGAGGAAGAGACGTTCTGGCGTGTGGGAATATTTTGAGTTGATTTTGCTCAATTCATTTTATCTTCAGAAGTGAAAAACTTGAAATGTCCAAAATCATTTTTTCATAATGTAAATATCATTACAGTATATGACTTTTGAAACACTTCCATGTGAATTAAAGCTAATAAAGATTAAAAAAATGTATTTGACACTATACGTAAATTACATTGCTGCACATTTTAGAAAATCATTTTGTTTATTGTTTTTAGGTGATAGTCTGCAGGACCCAGTATTCCTGGTAGATATGCAGGAATACTGCATATCTACCAACTTGCAGTGCAGTTTCTGCACTCCAGCCTCTTCTGTTCCATGCAAGAGGATTTTCTTAGGGCAGGAGGAATTATTTCTAGGAAAAGAAACAGACCAGTAAAACTAATCCTCTTTTTAAATAAAAATAACAAAAGGGCTACCTTACATAGATCATGTTTTTACTTTGCAAGTTCATGATTAGGGATGAGTTTTGATTATCGATTTTCTGATTACAATCGATTCTAAATTGAATAAAGTGATATTGATTCATTAAAATCTTGAGTCGATTTGTAAATAAAACGTTATTTTGCCTGAAACGCCAGCATCTCAGGTTAAACCTCACAAAATTTCGTCAAACACCAAACAGCTAAAACAGTAAATGGGAGCAGGTTTACGGATTCTGCATACAAATGTAAACACGTAGCGCGGACCCGACGCGTCAGAGTCAGATTTTGATGTGTCGGCGGGTCCGCGCTGTGTTTACCTTTTTTTTTTCGCTAGCTTCTGCAGCTGCAGGTTTCTTATCTCTCTGTTTACATCTCTGATTAAGTCTCACAAGTGTCAGCTTTCTTTCAATAGATACAAAAATATGGATATATACTAATAATTCTGACTGTCTGAGGCAAAACTTTCCAGATTCCAATCGAATTGAATCGGATCCTGTATCGAATCAAAATGATTCTACAAATCAGTGACGATACCCAGCCGTACTCAGCCCCCTAAGCATTTTCCCTTTCTAGTTCACAATCAATCCTACCCCTAGGTCAAAAATATGTATAGGACAATTGGCCTAATCTAATTTTGTATAAACATACCTGTCCAGCTGTCCAGTGAAAAATTCTGATTGTGATCTAACCAATCAGCCACGAGTCCTAGCACACTTGGATTTGCATAAAAATTAAAAGGCATTTCTCACTTCCAAGGCTCAGGGCCGTAACAATAATATATAGTCATCTCAACATATAATACCTGTTACACAGATAGAAAGTGAGAAAAAGAGGCTGGATGGTGAGTTCCATTTACTCAGATCAGCAGAGAGAGCGGCATATGCGCTTCGAATTCATTAAAATAGCTCAATAAAAACTCTTCTGTGTCATGTTCCTTTGTCTGTGAGCCAGTGTTTGTGTCTTCTGGGTTAATTTATATCATTTGATTTAGTACTTTCCATGCTTGTGTTTCCTTGCCTACCATTTTTTTCACATTCCATGTGTAGTCATGTTAAGTTCTGTCTTAATGTTTATTCATCTGTTTCCCAGTTGCCTCTCTCTCTCTGGGTCATTGTGTTCCATGTGTCACCTCTAGTCATCCTCTTTATGTTCGTTTATTGGCTGTGTCCGTTTTCTATGTTCTCTTTCTTTCTCCCCAGTCATATGTTCTCATTTCTATTCGTACACAGTCCCTGTGTCTCAGCATGTGTCTCATGTTTCCTGTTTTATTTTATCTTGTCCTGTGTTCAGTGTACTCAGTTTGAGCACAATCTAAACACAAATTATTCTCATAACAAAAGGAATCACAAACCCACAGTGAAACTCAAGACGCAGGGATCATGATACTATAACTGTTTTAATATATGCTCAGTGTGTTCTGACATTTTAAAAATAAGCAAGACTTGCTCTTAAAATCAAATATATAAATGTTGCTCTAAAACAACTTGGTGCAGTTTTTCCTCTATAGCATCAAGTTTAGACAAAAAAATGATTCTAGAATCTTATTGTACTTCCTCCTGAACCAGATACTGCTACCTGTCTCAGTAATCAAAGTATACTCAGATTTAAAAATGGTAAAAGGTGTTCTCAGTCAAAACAAAACAATTTTTGAAACCAAGCCTCACCTTAAGTGTTTGCACAAAAAATGCAAAATGGGTGTAAAATAGGTAAATGCGACCACTGAGTTGAAATATACAAAGTGACAAGACTGAACAACTACATGTAAAGTTCCTTCTTCTTATTCATTGTATTCATTCTCTATAATGAAACCAATTTAAAGCTTGCCAAATGTCTACCATGAATGTGTTTCACTTTGCAGCTCATTGCCTTGTTTTTCTCTTGGACAACTATAATTTGACTATAGTCATACTCGTGACTTTGGGTGACACACCTACATTGTTGGACTGGTTAAATGAGTTTCGAGTGTCACTGTTATTACTTACGGTAAGTTTATAATCAGCTAGTTTGGTTTTAGTTTCACTTGATAATGTCCACTAACTAAAATCTTTATCCGTTTTCACCACCAAATAAAATACCTGTCCTTCACTCTCTGGTTTCATAATTTTTTATACTCAGCTAAGTGTGGTTTAACTCTTTATGTTGCATTAACAAACTCAACTATCCCACCTGGCTTCCTGTTAAGAATGGAGCGAGCTTACATCAGCCAATGTGTCTCTGTGTTTACTTTGGTTTCACTTCATTTATCCTGTTGTTTCTGTTTTTTAGTGAGTTTGGCATCACTTATTTAGTAGTAGGTACTTTTAGATTAGCAAATGTTTTTGATAGTTTTTTTCTTCTTTTGATTCATTTAATTTGAGCTGCAGGAGCAGAAAATGTGATGCTGTCTAACTCTATAGGCACGATGAGTCCATATTTATTTATCACAGCATAAAACAAATGGTTTATAATCAAATTAGTTTTCATCTAAAAAAGGTGAATTATAAATCTGAATTTTGACACCATAGACTACTTCTGAAAGCTAACTCTGAAACACAAGTTTAAAATACATAAAGACAGTACATTCACCTCTACATCAGACACTGGTCAAGATGGAAGTAAACGAGAAAATACCATTCAATAAAGGAAGATATTTGTAAATGTTTGCAATGTTTGGTTATTTTTTATGATCTGGAAAGACAAAACAAAAGTATTTCTACAGAGAACGAAATTTTTATTTAATAGTCTGTAGTTTGTGTTTTTTTTACCTGATAAGAATCTGTTTTACTTATCTTAAGACATTGAATCAAACACCACAGAACAAAATAAGCAAAATACAAAGTGAACATGATCTGATCTTTGAAAACAAAAGCAAACATATAAGTGAACTGAATGGGTGAACGGATAAAGAAAGTGAAACTGGCTAATTAAAAAACAAAAGCTTTTGGCAGAGAACCAGTCTGTCAGGTATTGGTCATGTGACCACGAGGACTGGGTTTACATCCCACCCACAAACCTGTTCTCCTCCAGACATCGTTTCCCTCATGTCAGGAGCTCCAACACCTTGACACCTGCAGCCGCTGTTCGTCTCAGTGCCGTAAGTGTTATCCAGCTTTGTTCATTCTTTCATCCTGGTTCCGTCCACGGATCACTCGTAACACTGGTTCCGAAGCCGAGATCAGCGCACCGGGTCTTACTAAAGTAACTGCCTCTTCCAACCAATCGCCAGCCTTCGAAGTGTTTGGGTCTTGACGCTAAACGGGCAACATTTATTAATAATAATCCGTGCGCGTCATCCCCATCGAGACACAGTCAAGATGGTATTTGAATATGAACCATTAAATAAATGAAACCACAGTGTCCTATAGCACTCACTATAGTGTCGCAGTGATGAACCCTGTGTAAAAGAACAGAGGTACATAGTGAAAGAAGAGGATAAAACAGCACTACATACACTAGTCTTTACTGGCATTTTTGTGTCCACAGCTCCTTTATATTAGTGTGTATTTTCTTTTTATTCGAATATTTTTTTTCTTTTCCCTTCATTTAAAAAACATATGAACAAATTATACAAAATATTGATGAATACTGAAGTTATAGCTAAGGGCCTGAAATATAAATCTAACATAAACATTTTTTTATTTTCTTTATTTCTTAACATAGCTCACTTTAAAAAGTAAAATATTTTAAGAGCAAATCAAAGTGCATACAGTGAAGGTTACACAGACCTATCAGTCAGATGTTCTGCTGTAAAGTCTGAGAGTAACATGTAGAAGGAGATTAGATTCCAGGGCCGTACAGACATGTTTGAAGGAGCAAACATCAGGACAAGAAAGACACAAGCACAATGAAACAAGTTCTACAAAATCCATACAAAATACAGGTGATAAAAATACAAAAATAAAATATAATTAATAATTAAAATAAAAAATACAAAAATTAAAAATGAAATGTAAGCAAATACAGACCTTAGTAATTGTCTTGTTGTGGATTATGTAAGGAGGGGTTTTTACAGTCTAACTGATTAATTTGCCAAAAGAAAAGACAAAACACACAGAGTTAAAGACTTTTAACAGATTTTCCTAAAGATTTCCTACATATCTTTGAGTGATTTCTGTAATAAGCAAAATCTTTGTCTCCTACAAAAACCTTGCTTACGATTTGTCTGATAACTTGTCAGCTAAATTGGTCTGGGACAAATTCATATTCTCCGCCTGAAATATTGTTGCAATCAAGACTGAATGAGCACAATCAGTACCAAATGTAACATTCCTTTAAAATTATCTTTGCTGCTGTTTAGATGCAATTTGGCCAACTTAGCGACTTTGTCGCTATATGTAGCGAGTTTTCAGACCCCCTTAGCGACGTTTTTTCTAAAAAGCGACTAGCGACAAATCTGACGACTTTTTTTGGTGTTACTGGAGACTTATTTATGACGACTTTTAGACGTGAAAGCGCGTATCGCTCTTACTCTCAATAAGCAGCGGTGCTGCCTTGGGCACCTCGCCCGTTCCAAAGTGCTCACGGGTGGAGGATAGTCCTCCCCCAGCTGCTATCAGGGCAGAAGATGTTCACACCTATGCGTCCAAACTGCAAATAAATAGCGCATGAGCAAAGCCGCTGCTCCCGCACTGACTGTTACTCAATTCTTTTTACTGTTATGCTGTTTTGTAGATAACAAAGTTTAAAACTACTTATAAACACACGCACAAAGTAACTCCACCAGAGTGTCTATTTCGGGTCACTTTTGCCGGTCCAAGCCGGTAAAGAAGCAGGGTTGGAATTGTGACATTAAAAAAGAAAAATTGCTAAAATACATTTAATTTGCATTATCAATTATGTAATTTAGGCGATTGCGTCATTTGTTGACTTCTAGCAACTTTTAGGACGAACCAATAGCGATTTTCCTTACTGAGGAGTTGGCAACACTGTTTAGATGATCATCATTTAGAGGCTTATGTTGGTTTGAGGAAGTCACTTTGATGGAGTCACTGTGAGCTTGAGCTCTACAAATAATTCATTTCTGGTGTTCTAGGCCTACTGGAATACTTCCTGCTTTCAGTCAGGCTGTAAACATTCAACCAGAAACTACGTCAAGCTGCTGCACCACCTTTTTCAACAGCAAATAAATGTAATGTCTTTCTGACCGTGATGTGTTGAAAAAGAGGAAACAAAACAGCTGATAAGGGAAGGGAATTATTCTGCAGCATCAAATAAGTAACGACTTTTCAACTTATTCATTGTTGACAGACATGGCCAGTAAGTATTTTCATCTTTTATATTCATTTAATGTTCAGATGCATTTCCCTGTGATAAATCCGATTTTAATATGAACCTAACCCAGTTTTACTTTGTTTTTTAAATGTTGTTCTTATATTTAATTCCCTGAATGTACCTTTTATTACTACATCTAGCATACAGGAGTGTAGACATATTACATTTTCTTCTTGGTGAAGGATAAATCTATATCTTCTTAATATCCAATTTACAATCAGAGGGCACAGTGTCAGTGTTATGAATTTTTTTTTTTTAATGAGACCAGACATGAATAATGTCTCTGTGATGTTCTCCAACAGATGAAGCTGAGCTCAGGATGGTGCTTGTTGGGAAAACGAGAGTTGGGAAGAGTGCAGCAGGAAACACCATCTTAAGGAGAAGAGCTTTTGAAACTATGAGGCTTCCTGCTGTAGCGGCACCAGTAACTCTGAGGAGAACAGGAGAGTTTTATGGACAAACACTGGCTTTAGTTGATACTCCAGGCCTGCTCCATCCCAATCAAGATCAAGATGAGGTGAAGAGGCACATCACCAACTGCATCACATTTGCTGCTCCGGGTCCACACGTGTTCTTGGTTGTGATCAATCCAAACAGATTCACAGTAGATGATAGAAGAATAATGAGAACCATTCGGCAGATATTTGGAGAAAACCTAGCACGTTTCTCTTTGCTCTTGTTCACCCATGGAGACATTCTGGAAGCTCAGGAGCGCTCCATTGAAGAAATAATCCGTGAAAATCCATCTCTCCGTTCTATCATTCATCAGTGTCATGGAGGATATCATGTTTTAAATAACAATGATGGGGATCTCACTCAGGTCTTAGAGTTGCAGAGGAAGATACACATGCTGGTTCAGAGAAATGGAGGACAATACTACACTGATGAGATGCTAAGAGAGCCCAATCTGGGAAATGTTATGGTCGGTTTCACCATTGGTGTTCTTGTAAGTCTACTGGGACTGGGAATATTTAGAGTGGTGCGGCAGTAGGAATGTGTTACAACATTTTATCAGTACCTTTGATATTAATATTTGATATCATAGAAATCCATACATGTAGAATGCATACTTCAGACCTGTGTCATATGTCTGTTTGAACTTTAGGCTTGTTTTACATTTACATTATTAATTCATACTTTAACTGTTTAGGGTCATAGGCTGAGGTCCATTATTAACACTAAATGGTTAAATGAATGGACAACATGATTTCAGGGAATAACCATCTTATGGATATACTATCTTACATCAGGCTGGACATCATGTTGTTGGGGTTGTTCAGCTTCAGCTTATTAATCATGTATAGATTTTATAAACTGTCATTTTTTCAGGTTTTTAATGAATAAAACTGTTAACATTTTTTTCTCATTATAGATTAGGAGCATCTTAATTTCATTCATCATGTGATTTACAGAATTTCTCAGACTATGAGAGTACATACATACATATATATTCAAATACTATTCAAATACAAATAAAAATGTGTTGGAGAGATTCAAGAGTCAATTCAGTCTAAATTTATTCACAAATCCATTATTTGGCTATTTCTGTTGACTCGAGGACACATTTATGTCACTTGAAGTTTGGAAACTCACCATAAAAAAAACATGTCAGATTCTGAATGACAAAAGAGGGTGAAGCAATATTTATGTACTTGGTTCACCCAGTTTTCTCTTAAATTGAAAGACTCCAAATATACGCTATAAAACCTAACCATTTGAATGAGCACTGAAAAAAACATGATGGAAAGAATTTCCAGGTGATTAATCATTATACAATTCTGTTATTCCAACTTTGGTTGGACCAAAGAGAACCCATGCAAACATGAACATGAAAACTCCACAAAACAAGGACCCAGCCATGTGATGGAATCAAACTCAGGAACTTCTTGCTGTGAGGCAACAGCACCAACCACCGCACCACTGAGCTGTCAAGGCTTATCTTTTAAAATAGTAGGAAAGCCAAGATTGCAAGGCTTAATACACAATTTTCTTTACTTTTTGTCCTTGATGTGTTACACCACAATAAAAATTGATAGCATACATGTGGTGTGTATATACTTTTCTTTCTCTTATAACCCCAGATGTAAAATCTCATGTGATCTTGCAAATTTTTTCCACGCAACTAACCACTTTTGCAAGATTGTATCATGTTATCAAATTTAGCAAGTGTTAAGTTTTCAAATATCATGCAGAACATTATGATATATGATATAATAGAAACACCAGAGAAACGTACAGTGGCTTGCAAAAGTATTCGCCCCCCTTGAATTTTCCCACATTTTTTCACATTACAGCCACAAACATGAATCAATTTTAGTGGAATTCCACGTGAAAGACCAACACAAAGTGGTGTACACGTGAGAAGTGGAACCAAAATCATACATGATTCCAAACATTTTTTACAAATAAATAACTGAAAAGCGGGGTGTGCGTAATTATTCAGCCCCCTGAGTCAATACTTTGTAGAACCACCTTTTGCTGCAATTACAGCTGCCAGTCTTTTAGGGTATGTCTCTACCAGCTTTGCACATCTACAGACTGAAATCCTTGCCTTCTTCTTTGCAAAACAGCTCCAGCTCAGTCAGATTAGATGGACAGCGTCTGTGAACAGCAGTTTTCAGATCTTGCCACAGATTCTCGATTGGCTTTAGATCTGGACTTTGACTGGGCCATTCTAACACATGGATATGTTTTGTTTTAAACCATTCCACTGTTGCCCTGGCTTTATGTTTAGGGTCGTTGTCCTGCTGGAAGGTGAACCTCCGCCTCAAATCTTTTGCAGATTCCAAGAGGTTTTCTTCCAAGATTGCCCTGTATTTGGCTCCATCCATCTTCCCATCAACTCTGACCAGCTTCCCTGTCCCTGCTGAAGAGAAGCACCCCCAGAGCATGATGCTGCCACCACCATATTTGACAGTGGGGATGGTGTGTTCAGAGTGATGTGCAGTGTTAGTTTTCTGCCACACAGTCTTTTGCATTTCGGCCAAAAAGTTCCATGTTGGTCTCATCTGACCAGAGCACCTTCTTCCACATGTTTGCTGTGTCCCCCACATGGCTTGTGGCAAACTGCAAACGGGACTTCTTTTGGTTTTCTGTTAACAACTTTCTTCTTGCCACTCTTCCATAAAGGCCAACTTTGTGCAGTGCACGACTAATAGTTGTCCTATGGACAGATTCCCCCACCTGAGCTGTAGATCTCTGCAGCTCGTCCTGAGTCACCATGGGCCTCTTGGCTGCTCTTCTGATCAGCGCTCTCCTTGTTCGGCCTGTGAGTTTAGGTGGACAGCCTTGTCTTGGTAGGTTTACAGTTGTACCATACTCCTTCCATTTCTGAATAATTGCTTAAACAGTGCTCCGTGGGATGTTCAAGGCTTGGGAAATCTTTTTGTAGCCTAAGCCTGCTTTAAATTTCTCAATAATTTTACACCGCAACTTTAAGCTAGCACCATAAAGACGGTAAAACACGTAATAATATCTACAAATGCATCTTAAAGCTGTTATATTAAATGGTCTTACCTGTACACACTGCATATCCACCGGATTCCAGCCAGAGTGGATTCTGGAGTCTGTTATCAGTCATCCGAAGCGGGTGAATAAAGTCACCCAGTCGCTAGCTGTGCCATTACCCAGCATACATCACTCCCTCCATAAATGCAATAAACGATACAAAAGTAACAGCCTATAATTAATTTATCTGCTGTATATGCTGTTTCTCGGGTAGTTGTTTACATTATATAATTTATTGTATTCTATATACGTCACTACAATGTGATTTCAGAAATGTATAAATATATGGACAACAGGCTCTTCCGCGGCAATCTCTTGTCGTCAATAAGTAACGTTTAGGGAGCTCTATAGTATTCAATGAGAGGACCCTGCGCGTCAATTCTCGAAGCGAGAGGGGTACCCTGCGCGTCGATAAGTGGAGCAGAGGGAGCCTGACCATGCTTCACACATTTGACAAGTTGGGAGTGAGAACGTGTTGGTTTTTGTCTGCTGAGCTGATCGTGAATGATCAACTCTTCCAAAATATTTTATTATTAAAACAAAAAAACTGCCGATGTCACGTCAAAGGAGAGAGAGAGAGAGAGGCCTGATGAAACAGCTGGCTGAAGAAAACAAACCATCAACTAAAGAAGAGGAGACAACAGCATCATGTATGTGCTTTGTCATTTGACTCTATTTCTACTTCCTGCTGCTTTATTTATGTCTTCTTTATTTTTATGTCACGTTTGTTAAAAACATCTTTGATAAAAGCAGGTTCATCCATATTACTGCTGTTTTTATAGTCACAATACTTTATTAATGCCTGAGGAATTTTATTATAGTTTTGATCTGTTTGTCTCCTGGTGTCTCTTTTGTTTTATCTAGCCTCAGGTTTTCTCTTCTCGTTGCCTGTCCTCTTGTGTCTAGTTCCTGTGGTAGGACCTGTCTTTGACCTCAGTCTTGTCTCCGTGTTAATTAGTCCTTTGAATTAGTCGGTCATGTTGTGTTATCACCTGTCTCGCTCCCTCTGTTACCTGTACTGAGTCCATCTGCGTCTCTGTGTGCGTATTGCGTACTTCCTGTTTTACTTTGATAGTCACTTGTCTTGTGTGCAGCATGTTGTGTTTTGTTTGCTCGTCTCATTAGTTAGATCATGCTCTGCTGTGTTCCCACCTGAGGTCTGTTCCCTCGTTTGCTCTTGTGTGTATTTAATGTCTGCATCTCCCTCACTTCTGTGTGTTCTTCCAGTCTGTTTAGTTTCTGGTGTCTCCCAGTTTTATTTTGTAATCTTTAATTGTAGCAAAAAAAAAGCTACTTTTGTGGTTTAGTTTTAGTGTCTTTGAATTCTGCATTTTGGGTCCATTCGTGCCTGCCTCACACAGCTGTTATGAAATACAAACAGTAACAGACTGAACTAAATTAAGTAACACAATATGTTACAAAGTTTACAAAATATAAGAAATAGCTCAGTTTAAATACCCAGAAGATGAAATATTTATGACTGACATTTTACTCTAAACTTTAAAACAAAGTTTTAAAGTTTCTTGAAAAATTATGGGTAATATAAAGTTTTATTGATTTACATATTTGAGGTGACCTTGACCTGATTTGCACCAAAATTAAATCAGCTGAGCTGTTCTTGGTTTCTGCCATCACACAACATTTGAAAATGATACCAGTGGACACTGGACTACGAACAAACAGACAGGGAGACAATTGTAAATTTTAGAATATAAAAATTTAGACTTTGTGATAAATAATGTAAAAATTGTGTTACATCTTCAGCATGTATGTCAGGCATGAGGTCACCTTTTTGGGAAGGACAGCAGTTAATGGCACTTTTTCAGTCTGTTCATTCTGTTTTACTGTCAGTGATCTGTCAGAGACGCTGCTTCATTTGAAATGTTGCTGAAGATGTGAAAATTATATGAGAGTGAAATTTACAAATTACAGACTTCACTTTTCCCTGGACTAATGCTCTTTACATGAACATTAACACATGTTACTTTTCGTAGGAGAAGTTCAGTAAAAAAATGTTTAAGTATTCATAAGTATTCATAATTAAGTATTCATAATTTCCTTATCATTTGACACATGGCGCCACCTTGTGTCAAATTAAAAACATTTCAATTTGTCTGAAAATTTGAAAAATTTGAAAAATCTAAAATATTTTCAGAGTAAATCAAAGTGCAGGCTTTTCTTCTGGTTGCTTCCCTTGTAGTGGTTTTAGTTCATGTAGTTGTGGTGGGGATCACAAACAGGATCAGATGCTGTAATGAGTGAATGAAGTCAGACTGTAGATTTTCCTTCTTCTAGCTGTACGGACTGACCTTTGACCTCATGTGTTGATGACTCTTCACCTCTGTCTCCTCTCACAGGGAGAAGATGATCTGCAGGATCCTGCTGCTCATCATCCTCACCTCATGTGTCTCTGGTTAGTTTACAGCTTCACTTTATGAACTCCAAATAAAGCTCAACAACAGATTTGTTCCAGTTCTCAGTGTGTCTGCTCCTCTCTTTCCCTCTCTGTCTCCTCAACAGGATCATTTGTAGTCAATGTGACACAGACCTGCTATCAGGCAGAGGAGAACCACAACATCACACTGGAGTGGACGTTCACCACCAAAGCTGACAGATCCAACAAAACTCTCAACATCCTCTGTGAACTCTTCATCAGTGATAAACTCCTGATAAACTTAATGTTGTTATACCTACCTGTGTCCTCCCCCAGTGCTCTGTTCATGTCCCTGAGTTTGTGTTTGTGAATTTCCTGTTTTACTTTGAAGGTCTGTGTCTCTTGTGTCTAATTGAGTTCAGCTGTGCCATATCTGCTCTTCATCCCGTGTTTGTATGGTTTCAGGTTTGTTCTTTAGTGTTTCCCAAGTTTGGGTTATGTTTTAGCTCTGCCCTCGCTTATGTTGTGTTCAAATTCTGCAATAAAACTCACTCACATCACAGCCAGTGCCAGCATTTTGGGCCCTTCTTCACAACACCACACGACTGCTGCCGCAGCCGTGACAGATTGGATGTCTGCAGCTTTATATTCATGCTGCTCTGAATCTTTGAAGCAGAAGTTGACAGTCTAGATCTCCATTATTTAACAGAACTGGAGACTTCAAAGCTCCCTGTAACTGTGTGTTTGTATAGGCTTCATGGATTTATACATTTACTGGATATATGTGTGTTTCCTTTAACCCTTCATTGCTTTTTTTTTTTAAAAAACGAAACAAACAAAAAAAACCACATAATGCAGTTCAGTGATTTAAGTTGCAGAAAGAGGACGTAAAAACCTCTTAAAGTGCTGCAAATCCACTCTTCTAAGCTGATGTATTTTTCTGTCATACCAGATGCAGCTTTCTGCATCATCTACTCAACGTCCTTATACTTATGACCACATGTTTGTGCGATAAAGGAGAAATCATTTTAGCTTATACCGTTTCTATTTACGAAAACCTCACTCAGTATTATCAGCATCATCATCATGATGTCGACCACTCTACACTATCCAGTCACTTAAACACTGGAACTGTCAAGGCTGCCGGGGCGAGCCGTGTGGTGAAGGAGGAAAAGGACCCAAAATGCAGGCAGCTGACTGGTGATGAGAGTGACATTTATTTACAGAAGAGGCAGTGAGGAAATGACAGGAAAACCTAAAGTGGGAAAACTAAATGACAAACCTAAAATAATAAGAAGCCGGGTGCGTGAGAGATGCAAACAGCAGCCTGGAACACAGACAAGCTAGCAACAGGCAGGAGAACACACAGGGCTTAAATACACACAGCAGTAATCAGGGGATGAGAGACAGGAGGGCAACACAGCTGGGAGAAATCAGAGCTGACGGGACAGGGGAAATGTAAACGTCTCACATGAGACGGGGACCTTCAGAATAAAACAGGAAACTCAGACACAGAGAACCAGACAAGACACTGAACTAAACAGACATATTCACAAACAGACAGTGTGACACCATAGACAGACAGAACACAGAAGTGGGAGCAGGGCAGGCACAGAACAGAAACCTAACAAATGGCAAATCATAACAGAATACATACTCAGAATAAACAAAAGCATAAAGAAACACAAAACACTTAGTCGGCAGACTCAGGACCATGACAGGAACCTAAAGTGTAATTAAATAAATGTGATATAAATATGTAAATCATATATTAATATCTAATGAGAGAAAGGGAGAGACACAGGCTGGTGGATGCGCTCCTTTCACTCATATCAGTAGAGTTAGAGCTGCACACTGAGCTGTGACCTCCTTAAAATGTCTCAATAAAAACCCCCAAGGAACCTCCAAAAGTTGATTCTGTTCATCTGGACGTAGCGTTTTGTGGGAGAAAGGTTTCTTCACTCATCCAGGTGACTTCTTCAGTCTCAGCTGACTGCAGGTTTCCCCAGTCTTATAAACAGTACATTTGCATAATGACTGAAACCAGCCGACTGAAAGAACAATGGGCTGGGAGGTTAATTACTCCATCATGATTATTCAAATTCTCAGGACCACTGATCAAAACCCATTAATCAATGGCCATGAGTACCATTCACAGAGAGTTAATCGCTACATAAAGATGAACAGAATCAACTTTTGAAGATTTAATACCTGGATGATTGAGCATGCATCAAGACATTTTTTTTATATAAAAATTTTATTTTCAGTCACAGCAGCATGTTAACAACAAAACATTGAACATACAGTAGTTTGCTGTTCAGTATTTACAATACCCCAAAAGATAACAAAAATAGAGAAGGAAAACAAACAAACAAACCAAAGAAACCCCTACAAAACAACAAAAAACAAACAAACAACAACAAACAAATATAAAAATAAAATGTATAAGGGACATTCAGTGTACAGTTAACTATGATAGTGATATAGAGATATGGCATCCGGTCATGATAAGGTGGTCATTTTAAATGATGCATCAAGATATTTTAACACACTTTGGCAAGCAAGGAGGAAGTAAACCTCGAGGAGTTTTTTAGCTCAGACTTCCTCTGTTTTGTAATTTTTCTACT
Source organism: Mchenga conophoros (assembly GCF_057382185.1). NCBI lineage: Eukaryota > Metazoa > Chordata > Actinopteri > Cichliformes > Cichlidae > Mchenga > Mchenga conophoros. Next base: position 53,126,210 of record NC_140528.1, read on the forward strand.
TTCAAACGAAAATGTGATTTGCAGCATCAGGTGACATTAACATCTCTGTAACCTGCTGCTCTAATACTGCACCGCTATTAAAAGAAATGATAGAAAAACACATCTGGGTTTTGATGAGTTTTTTTCTTTTCCCTTTTTTATTCTCACTGATGCTTCAGGTGTGAATATCTCATAAACAACAGGCAGCAGGTTCACTATGACCCAAACTCCAGACGCAGTAAAACATCATGTCAGTGTTACAGGATACAAACCCCACACCAGTGGAAAATTTGATCTTTTATAAAGATTACATTTGATTAATTGTTTTCATTTGTATGTAGATATATTTAAAATTAATAAAAAATAAAACCTATTGCTGTGCCAGCTTCTAGCTTAGTTTGACAGTGTGTACAAACCTGATGAAAAGTTAAAGTCAGCCAAACACATCCAAATTTTGAGGCTGGGAGTAAAAAACACGAATCCAACTGAGCCCAAAATCAGCTGCAACCCTGTGTGGTTATTACAGTAAACACAGCGGTCTTTTCTCTTTATTTATTTTTTTTTCATAAAGTGATTTATTGTGAGCAACACAAATTTGAACAGGGGGCAAATTTTGTTTTGGCACACTGATCATTACAGTCACAGCTTGTTGTCTTTAACAGTCTCAGTGTTTTTCTTTTCTTGTTTGTGTGCGAATTTCCCCAAATCATGCGATGATCATGATTACTGACAGTCTGGTATAAAAAGTAGTTTTGTTTGGAGTTGTGCAGGACTTGTCTTTGTCATTGTATCACAGAAAAGTGTCATCAAGATGTATTCATAGCCAGAGGCCAGCAGGTGTCACTGTGGAGATGGTTTCAGATTGTTTTGACACTTCAATATAATTCCTGCACAAATGCTTCAGTGTTTCACGAAGCCTTGCTTTGCCCATCGCTAGTAAGCAGGCACCAAGTGCTGTTACTGCCTGCTGCACACAGCAGATCGACCAAACTGTCCGACCTGTAGATGTACATGGTTCATTCCCATGTGTCAGTTTAAAGATATCTCACTGAGTGTCAGAAAGACAAGTTTGCTTCTCTTCTCTACTGCAAGTGAAAAAAAAAACTGCAGAATGTTTTCAGTGTCATCAGTTCAGCTATATTAAATCAATGTGGTGTTAAATTTTGTTATAAGAAGCAATGGGAAATGTTTTCATGTAATTTGAAAGCTTTGGATGTGTTATCACATTTCAAAATTGCTGGAAATAATTTCATTTTCATTTTTACTTACAATTTATTTTAAGCTTATAATCATTTGTATTCTACTCTAAAATTGAAAACGTGATTTTATTCTTTTTTTTTTTGCCTGTCCCATTTGGTTCTTTAGCCGTCAGAATTGTTGTCTGAAGACCAACAAGGATACCCAATGGATTTACTTTGCCAAATGGATCATCACGTCCTTGCCATATTGGTCCATTTGATCGACCTTTGTTGTTGTCATTTATTTTATTTTATTTTCAGTTGTTACAGACGGGACAGACATGACTGGGATAGGAATGTGTTTGGAAATAGCAGCCGATAGAGGTGTAGTTTATGTCTATGAATAGTGAACACCTGTGTGGATCAGCCCGCTTGTATTCAAAAGGTTTTCCCATGTAATGGTCTGCTAGAGGGTGTAGAGAGCCATATCCCTGTCCCCCAGGGCATGAAGCCGGCATGGAGGAGATCCAGGCCCCAGACATCCAGAGGCCTCAGAGTGCGAGAGCCCAAGGAGGACCACCGGAGGGGCATCCGTGCCACCCTCCCGGGAAGAGCTGAGGAGAGCCCCACATGAGGGGTCACCCAGTAGCCACGGAGCAGAAACCAGAGGGGGCTGCAGTGGCGTGGCTGCCGGCTCATCCTGGAAGAGGCCTGACCGAGCAACAGGCACCAGGCCCCGCCAAGTAGTCACCGGGAGTGAGCTGGGACATACCTGAGCGCCCAGCCCCGGACACCAAGAACCACAAACTCACCGACCCCTGAGGGCATCAGTTACTGGCAGGGAGTGTGGTGAGGGGAGATAGGCCTTTTTATTCATTTTAAATGATGTCAAGGTCTGGGCTATGTGACCCACTGTTTATGGTTTTGCACTGGTTGTTTTTGGTTTAAGTAATATTCTGTGTTGTTGTTTTGTGGCCCTGCCAAGAGGGGACAATCTTTTGAAATGAAGACAAACACAGCAGTTGGAAATCTCCAGTCCATGCGATGTGTGTGATGAAGATGGTGATGATGGTGGCGATGATACAACATCATAACTAATAATAATAATAATAAATTTTATTTAAAAGCACCTTTCAAGACACCTAAAGACACTAGAGTCTGGTCTATCTGGTCACTAAAATAGAATAAAATGCATAATAGAACAATGACAAAATGAAGAACAATAAAATGAAGAATAAAAAACAAAAAGCACAACATAAAATAAACAACCTTGATCCGTGGACTTGCCGTGTCTCATTCGCACCACACTGGTGCCGAATACCAGGACGCGGCCTGGTGGGTCCACAACAGGGCCATGAAAGGAAGGAGCTGGCCCAGATTGCGGCCAACATGGCGCCCATCCAGCGGTAGCAGGTGGCGGAGGTGTACTGCCAGCTGGGCGAGCTGCGGGTCCAGACGGAGCGTCACCTAGAGAGAATTGCAAGTCTGACGATGACGATGGAGTACTTCTCTTCCACACACGCTTCTTCCACACTCGCCCGCTGCTCTCGGGGGGGTAATCCTCACACAGCCATGGCAAACAACTCATGCTCAGGGTTTGAGGACGGGTCTGGGGAATGTGTGTGGCACAATCATCCAGTGATGAGAAACTCAGAACCCTGGCCTTAAGAAGTGGCATAGGAACATGATGTGTGATTGGAAATAGGTGCATGGGCCAAAAGCGGAAGTTCGCAGTGAGCTCCGCCCAGGCAAAGCGATGAGAGAGAGGAAAAAAAAAAAAAAAAAAAAAACCAAAATCAAAATCAAAACACACACACACACACACACACACACACATAGTCTTGCAGGGCCGGCCGGGCAGACACAGGGACCATGACAGTTTGTTGCCATAATAGTCGACTTTGTTATGAAACTAAAAGAATGCAGTGTAACTAAAACAACAAGGCTAGTTCATGTTCACGATAAAAACAAGTTTCAATTTTCACATAAAAAAAAAAATAATTTAAAAAATCCTTTACGTCACTTCCTGTCTTCATGCTAACTCACAGAGAGTATGAAGAGTTCCTCAGAACACTCATTTGAATGAGTTTATCTAAAAGGTTTAAAATATTTGGATATTGACAGATCACAGTGATGCTTGAACTCTAATGAGAGAGAAAAAAAAAAGTATTAAATAAATTTCAGTAAGGGTGTTGAAAACTTGCCCTGTATCATTCCATTTTATTATACATCATTTATGATTGGATTTTTTGTATGTGGATTGGATGAGTTATTACCAACATCTGGTGAGAATTTGAATTACATGCCAATAGGACTTGTTCTATTGGCAGTACTTACTTTACCTGCTAAATTATGCAGCATATAATTTAAATCCTTTATCCAATTTGCTTGCTGGAGTTGTCATCACCCTGAAAATCTGATGAACATCAGTAATGTTCAATTTTGAGAGCTTGTGCAGGCAGCAGGTGTAGAATGTCTACGTTTAACCATTTAATCAATTCTTTAACCAGCAACAGTGGAACAGCTTTATCAAGAAAGGAAGTGATAGCACAATTCATCCAAAAAAAAAAAAAAAAAAAAAAGGGATGCCCGTGTATCTGCTTGCAATAAACGGAAGCAGTGGCATAGAAAACATTAATTCAATCATTACATAAACTCACTTAGCCAGAGTGTTTAAACCACACTTTTCATCAGCATTTCTGAACATAGAGTTGTAATTTACTCTAGAAGACAAACACATCAATCAATTATTGACTGGTCAGGGCACAAAATCACGAGCTGGAGCTTATTCTTTTTCGCCAACTATTTCACTTCAACTTTCCACACAGGATCCTTTGAACCTTCATCTGCTAAAACTCCACCACCTGATCTTTCCGAAAGTTCCCAGGAATACTATGTTTCAGGGTCTGCGGAGGCAGACCGTGGAGTAGTGCGAGTCACACTCTATGGTGTGACTCAGCAGCCAGAGTTTTCTGAACTACCCGGTCCTGCTCCATCCGAGCCAGTAAGTCATCACCACCAATGTCAGACTTTAGCCATGCCACCATAATTCCTCAGTCCCCCCAGCTGGCTTCCAACGTTACACAGTCTCAGTCATTGGCCTCCACAGTTTGTAATTGCACTTTTGGATGGATTGGTAACTTCTATGGAATGCAAGAACTGACATATTGAGTTAAATACACCATTAAATAATAAATTAAAATGTGGCAGTAATTAATTAAAAGTACTAATTAAAAAGTAATTAATTAAAAATTGGAAATAATTAAATAGATATTTATGACACATTTAATTAATTGATTATTTATTTCACATCTTAATTCATTTTTGACACATTTAATTATTTAATGGTCTATTTAATTCATTCATTTTGGCAGAGTTTACTCCTTCAGCTCTCGTCCTGAAATAATTTAATCTGTCAGCCTCACCCATCAAACTCAGGGGGCGGGGTTAACGCTGATCGAGTCAAAACCATTGCTTTGGCCTTGTGGCCATTGTTTTTAGAAGGCGTTTCTGCACACCAACAACCGGCATGTGGAAGCTAACTGAACTGTACTTTAAAAAACCCTGTTTGTGTGTCACCAAATACACTTAATATTTTTTACTTGAGAATGTAGTGGTTTAATCTTCAGATATCTGGTCGGTTTGTCAAGATAGAGCATCTTTGCAAAAGTGCTTCGATGATTTTGGAGATGTCTGCCCAGCCCAGTCTCACGGCAAAGCGTGTGATAGACCCACTTGCCTCGCAAGCAATCGAGCAGTTAAACCGCAGACAAAACTCACATCCGGGTACAGAACTGTCATAACCCCCGCTGACTGTACACTGACTTTATGAGGTTATATCTATCAGGTCTTTATTTCTTGATGTTTGTATGTGTCATACATGTTTTAGTCGCCAATTCTGAATTATTACTAATATTAAAAACATGTTTGAGGAGAGAGCGCAAATAATACCAATTAACATCTGATATTTGGGGGTTTTGTTCAATAATAAGCGTGACCTGTGCATAAACCCATAAACTTTATTAAAATAGATAATGTTGGTGCTTCTATCATGTAGTACCTGTTAGGTTTAACTGTACCAAGCTTGTTATACACTATGAAAAAAAAATACAGTCTTCATGATGTTCAGCTAATATTTTTATCATGAATATTAATCATGAGGGTAAACGGTCCTGTACACCATGGAGCGAGGTCAGCATATCCACGACATCTTCAGCTCTCCGAGTTAACACAGAGTTAACACAGAGTTTCCCAGCTGGGTCACATGAAAGTGTCGGCAGCATCAAACTAATAAAGGTCATCTACAAATCTAATTCACAGGTCATATCAATATTATTTAACAGAAAATCATCCTTATTACTGCCAAAAATTCCAGAGACGTGAAAATCTACAGCATAAAGAACACAAAAATATAGCAGTCTAACGCAACATCCTCCAGTAGTAAAAGATGAACGCTTCAGTTTGTCACCGTTCATGATCTGTGTTATCTGCAGTGTTGGGTAAGTTACTTTAAAATAGTAACTTACCCAACTCTCTTAGTAACTCTCTCAGCTCTCAGCGAAGGCGGTCGCACTTTCTCCTCTCCTCCTCACCCTTATCTTCCCTGCTTAGCCTCTTGTGTCCTTGTCCTGTCTTGCGTGCATTACTTTCCCTGGAACAGCCTCTCACTGTCGTTCTCTAAACCTAAAAGAGAATTATGGATTTGATCAACTGGTCCCTGAGTGCTATTGACACCCTTTTCTCAACGAGAAGTCGGGGCTCGGGAGAGCCTGAGTGCCCTGGAGGGACTTTCCCTGCCGGTTACACGATGGACGGGTGGCAGAACTGGAGGACCGTGTGCCTGGCGGGACTGTCGATCGAGGACGCTGAAGATATCTACCTATTCGGAACCATGATAACAGGGTTCATGCTGATCGGCGTTGGCCTAGCCCTGCTTTATCGGAGAAATAAGAGAGCGGAACCGGCTGTTCAAACCCCCACATGGCTGCCCGCTGGATTCGAAGCGCGGGGACGAGGTGCGACCTCTCACAACGAACGTAATATGGTCAACACCTTGGAGACGCTTACAGCTGCTGTGAAGGCTCAAAACAACACCATTGAGCGTATGAGGGGAAACATCAGAGAAAGGCCTGCTCAAAATGACACCCTTGAGCGACAGTTGGAAAACATCGCGGAACGGATCACTGCAGTTGTGAAGTCTCAGAATCAAAAGACTGACAACACCTTGGAACTGAAGTTTGATACCATCATGGGGAGGCTCGCAGCTCTTCAACGCGAAGTTGAGGGACCTGTCTCAGAGTGCTAAAATTCGAGCTGCTCACAAAACAGAAATTAACAATATTCAACATTTGGACACCACGGCGCCAGCTGCTCAGGCCCAAGGCTGGAGCCCACCAAAACAACTCCCTGATAACGACTGTGTGATGACTATTCTTCCCGTCCCATGAAGGCCACCTGGGTTGGCTGGCAGACTGTTTACTTAGCCTGATAGAGCGAAGGACACTGTCTCCGCTGAACTCTGGACACGCACACACATACACTTACACTGATAAGCACACACTCATCCCCCCTCCCTTCCAAACGCCTTCGATGCTTGTTTCCTGAAGGGGCAGCACGGCGGGTCTGTGTGCCACGCTGGAATGGTAGCGCTGTGCGGGGCGGCTGCTGTGTTCGCTTCGGATTACTCCTCAACCCCCACCCACCCCTGTGGCTTGTCATGTCTTCACAATGTTGTGCTGTGGACATTTATGTGCTTCTTGTGCAGAGGAGTTTTTTTTTTTTTTTTTTTTTTTTTTTTTTGTTTCCTGTTCTCATGCTGTCCTACCATGGAAGCATAGCATGAGCAGGGGTCTCTTTTTTTCCTCTTGTACTTTCCCCAGTGTAGTGTACATTTCAATGTTTTTTTCTGATTCTACCAATCTCTGACCTGTATCCCCATGTAATGTTTGTGCTATATGTGTAAGGTCGGGGGGGGGGGTCCTATTTCACTGCAGGGCAACCTGCATGTGACGAATAAAGCTTTGATTGATTGATTGATAGTTACATTAGTAGTTACTTCTCTCCAAAGTAACTCAGTTACTTCAAGTTACTCATTACTTTCAAAGTAACTAGTTACTAGGGAAAGTAACTTTGGTTTTACTCAGAATTCTCTTGTTAATGTGTTGCTTCCATAACTTTGCCAGTCTTCTAGCTTGCTTACTTGCCACAAGAGCACTGTGGCACCTACCAATAGAAAGGAAAAGATAATGTGCATATTTCCACGAGAGAAATCCCACGCCTGGACCGTCATTGACTGCTGCCATGATTCTAGCCTACGTCACAGCGTCATGTGCGCCTTTTACATCCAACACAAAAACTGCAGTCGTGGTGCTTTTGATTGTACTCAGAACTCGGAAATTCTGCCTTCTGAATAAGATGTAGGTAACACCAGACTGCAGATGAGCTGCATACAGGGCTGGACTGGGACAAATAAATCGTCCCGGGCATTTTGACTAGAGACCGGCCCACCATTATAGGAAAAATCATAAAGCCTTTGAATGAAAACAAACGCTGTTGTGACAGTGATGTACACTGTTCTGATGGTATATATGCATCAATCAATCGTTTGTTGTAAGATTCAGATAATTATTTTTTAAAAGCTAGACATTTTAAATGAGAATAAGAAAGAAAAGTATTTCTTTGTGCCCACCTCTCCCTGTTAATGCCCTACATGGACCCCTGGCAACACTTTGCTAGATCTGCCCCTGCACAGTTACCAGCTGTCAGCTACTTAGAAAAGGATCCTGGGGTTATTTGTCTCTCAGAAACAGTTCCTAACTTCCCTTCAACTCATTCATGTCACCTAAAAGGTAAACCTGTTTCTCCATCACCTGTTCAGCTCTGATGATCCAGTAAGGACATCTCCTGGTTTCATCTTCATGTTTCCCTCTCACCAGATATCCAAACCATATCATGACCAGCAGCTTTTTTGCAGCTGTGGCTCCAGCAAACATCAGCTGATACTAGAAATTTATATTAAATAAATTCTAACAACAGCTGATCAAGCTTAAACGTGCTGCTGTTGTTTAGCGCGACATCGGCTGGTTTCCTCTTTCGGCGCAAAGTGAGCGATAAACAAACAAGAGAGCCAATCAGCTGATCATTGATCAGTTTTCATGATTGAAGTAGAAACGGGAGAGGGAGGGGGGAGAATGAGAGAAGAAGAGGCAGCTGTGCAGCAAAGACACAGAATAACTCCAGCTTTGTGCCTTTTTCATTGTAGCTGAATTACGGGACAAACTGTTCCTTTTCACCTCAATAAGAAACGCGTAATATTTTCTCTGAATACCAGACGGGACGGCTGGCAACTCTAATAACTTATGAACAAAATAAAGTTCAACATCATTAACTTCATAGCACCCACCCAGCTGTATAGAAACTCCGTCATGCTAGCTAGCACGCAGTACGGAAAAAGTTAGAATAACGAAAATAAACTCCACCTAAACTTGGTTCATATCTGACCCAGAGAGACTGCAGGTCATAACTTCTTACCTGAAGTTCAGTTCACACTTGGACCGGCGGCCGCCTCGGGTCTCTTTTCCTTCTGCGTCCCCTTTCCTTCATCCACCTGCTGGCCTCCACCACTTGCTAATGTTACTGAATCTGTGGAATCTCCGCGATAGCCACCACACGAAGTAACGAGTCTATCTAAATCCCAGTAACGACTAACGCGTTCCTGATTTTGGCATAATAACTAGTTACCGTGCTCGTTACCACAATAATAACGTAGTTACTGTAACGCGTTACTTAATAACGCGTTAGTCCCAACACTGGTTATCTGCATTTTCATCAGCATAAGTGATTGAGCAGCAGATTAGAACAACATTTATACAATAAATCCCCAAATTAATACACGGAAATAGTGATCAAACCTGCTCCGACAATTTGAGTTTGTGTTCCTTCCGCTGCAGACTCTCTGCTGTTTAAACGTTTGAGAGCGAAGATTAGATATAAAACAAACAGACTCAGTCTACGTACACATTTGCTACGAGGCCAGCACGTACAGTGGTTGTGTCCTCTTTTAATATCATATATGTAAAATTGTTGTCTGACCTGCATCGATCCAGCCGCTCAGCGAATGGTTCAGTCTAACACATGCGCCAGTGAACCATTAAACTTCAGTAAAACTATGCAGTTCTGAAACCTAACTTTAATCTCAGCCAAACCGATTTGCTCAGTTGTAAATAAAACAGCGAAGTAAATGTAGCCAGATGGGCTACTCGCCTTCCGTTGTTTTTCTTCTCTCATTCTCTCTCTCTCTCGCTCGCTCTACCACCCTCGCTCTCTTTCCACTGCACTCGCTCCTTGTATCAGGTGATCGGGTTAATTGGGAACCCACCTGCACATTGATTGCAGGGTGGCGCTAGCCTGTATAAAGCTAAGCCGATGTCTTGTTGGATTTTTCCTCCCGAGCTTCTGGTACGATACAGCAGTAAATGCTGGCGTACTGCGACGGATTGATCAGCAAGAGCCGATTATACGACAGCTACAGCGCAGCAGTCTGTTTAATTCTGCCATTGCGGAGAGAGGTGTTCGTGGTATCTCCACCAATGAGAGTATAGTGCCTCCGGTCCTGGGGTAAGCTGTTAGAACTACTTTTATTAGCATTCATAGCTATAGGAGTTTAAGGTTACACTTATCTGTTTCAGGGTTCACTGCTGTACTCACCTCTCCATGGTAAATTGTCCAACCTAAATTGGAAGAGTGGACTGCCTTCTCAGTTGCTGTTGTGAACTCCTCCTTGGTGGAGTCTGCTGTCTTGTCTTGTTTTGTCTTATCTTGTTTTTATTAAGTAGGCTTACCTTTTTTTTGGGTTCGCCTGGTGTTCTATTTTACCCTGGACTGTTGCTCGTACCCACACTTCTGTGATCGGGCTGAAGTGATTCTCTGCCCGAGTGTCGTGCTGGGACTCTAAATCGCCTGGGTGGCCGGTCTCAGCCGGTGGGGAGCCAGACCGGCCTACGCCTGAGAATAATTATTACCAGCACGAGTGGTAGTTTGACCCGTGGGGAATAAGCCTTTCCTGTGTGTGTGTGTGTGTGTGTGTGTGTGTGTGTGAGATTTCTTTTATTAAAGTTATTAACGTGTGTTTTAGTCTTTTTATGATTTGTAGCGAGCCTGACGCTCAGTGTCCTTTTATTCTTTTAACATACTTTTCTGTGTTTTATTTCAGTGAAGGAGGACGAGCCAGTGGCCCTGGGACCTCAGGTGGTGGGTCGTTTTCACACTTTCTTTTGTACAGCACTGGGTGGTCTGCAGTGATTCTTTTGGTGTGATTTTCTTTTGGTTCCACGGCTGCTGGTAAGTCCAAGTTCCACGATTGTTTATTTTTACTGTAGGACACTGTCAATAATGACGCTACATCTTGACTTTTAATATTTTATTTATAAAATATTATTTATAATATTTTATTTATTCCTATAAATAAAACTGTTTTAATATTGGAAGCCAACCTGCCTCAGTGTGCATCCTTGAACCTGTGCGGTCTTCTTTTATTCCTTTTATTTATTTTTCTTAAATATATTTCCTGGGGGTGTAATTCCCCTAGGTGGCGTTGTTAAGTTTATTTATTTTGTGCATAACCCCGCCGACCACTTGGTCACATACTTGGCGTTGTCGACAGGATGCACGTTTGAGGTAGATGTTTGGTTTTGTAAATTGTTTTATTTTTTTGCAACGAGTCTAGTTCACCTGTTTGAAGGCTCTATTTGTTTTAGAGTGTGATTATAGACAAGACAGCAGTATCCAGGTAGAAGGAAGAGTAATAGGATTTTAGCACCTTGCTGATTTAATTTTCTCTTTTTTTGGGGTCAAAATTTATTATGGAGGAAGAATTGCAGCAACTTAGAGACTTGGTAGCGCAGTTAAGGGCAGATAATGAGCAATTGCGCCGGGATGGGGGCGCTGTGCTCGAGTCTGGTGGCGGGGCCGCGTCGTCCTCTTTCGTACCAGCTGGTTGCATACCAAATGTTGGTAGCCAGGCCGCCGTTACAGAGCGTCTGGTGGTGGTGCCTAGGGACCGTAAATGTCCCATGTTCAATGGTAGAACAGGCATCAATATAGCTGAATGGGTCGAAGAGGTTCAAGCATGCATGCGGGCCCGGCACCTGTCTGTTGCTGATCAAGCTTTCTTTATTTTTGACCATTTAGAGGGAGAAGCAAGGGAGGAGATCAAATTTCGCCCTAATTTAGAGCGAGGGGATCCTGCTCGGGTGTTGACCATTTTAAAGGAACTGTATGGCAATGCGCAGTCCTATGTCACTCTGCAGCAGGCTTTCTTTTCGAGGAGACAACGGGAGGAAGAGACTTTGCAGGAGTTTTCCTTAGCGCTAATGGCTCTGATGGCGCAAGTAAAACAAAGTGCACCTGATGGTATGCGTAACGCAGAGGTGCTGCTCCGAGACCAATTTGTAGAACATGTTGTTGATAGTGGTCTCCGCAGAGAGCTTAAACAATACGTTCGCCGTGTGCCCACTGCCACCTTGTTAGAGGTGCGCGGGGAAGCAATTAGATGGGAAAGAGAAGGGTTTTCAGGCGGTGTTCGCGACCGTGGCTATTCTCAACCATCGGCATATGGTTTTCAGTGTGGAGTGCACACTAGCCCTAGGTTCGCTCCTGTTGGTACACCCGAGTCAGAGTGGCGTGAGCTAAAGGAACTCCTAAAGCGCCAACAAGAGCAGTTAAATCAGCTCACTGAGACAGTGGCTTCTTTACAGAACCCCCGAAGAAGTGTTCGGCCTTCACGGGCTGGCTCGGTGATTTGTCGCCGGTGTCAGCAGCCAGGACACTTTGCTAGGGAGTGCACTGGGGAGCGGGCTTCACGCCGCCCTAGAGCAGGTTCTGATTCAGGCCCTCCTTACGCCGCAGTTGGCAATCATCTTCCCGCTACCCAGTTGGAAAACTAACGCCATCTGTGCTGCAGAGTCACAGTTCAGGTGGGGAGTTCACTGGCTCACAGAAAGATAGGATTGGCAGGCTAATTTCATCGTGTCCAAAGATGGATGTGCTTATTAGTGGGGTAACTGTCCCTTGTTTGGTGGATACTGGGTCCATGGTTTCCACCATCACAGAAAGTTTCTTTTTGGCACATTTTGCCCCTTGGGGACAAGAACGCCTTCAGTCATGTCATTGGCTACAGCTTCGGGCTGCCAATGGGCTTGCCATCCCTTACATTGGCTATTTGGAGCTCAGTGTACTCCTGTGTGGCAAGGAAATGCCCTCTTGTGGAATCCTTATAGTGAAGGACCCTCCTGGGGCTACGCCCTCTGTCCCTGGCATCTTAGGAATGAACGTAATCCGCCGCTGTTATCAAGAACTGTTTGGGGCTTTCGGTGGCTCCTTGTTTAATTCTCCTTCTGTGTCACAGGCACCGAGACCAGTTTTGGAGGCCTTACATCAGTGTCACCAGTCTGCAGCCCAAGCCCCAGAGGACCCTGTCGGTACCGTTAAGGTACAGGGCCCGCGGGCCGTGCGGATACCTGGTGGTGTTATGCAGCTGGTGGCCGCTACTTGTTCTCAGCAGTTGTCAGGTCAGGCTGTGCTTTTTGAACCTTCGGAGTCCGGGTTGCCAGTTGGGTTGCTGGCCTCTCCATGTTTGGTTCAGGTGGATAAGGGCGTTGCCTACATCCCAGTCACCAATGTAGGGACAGCGGAAGCTGTTCTCCACCCGCGGATCCGTTTGGGAGTGATAAGCAAAGCTACTGTTGTTAGCCTCCCTGCCGGTGTTAGCGAGGAACACTCTTTTCCCGTTACCGTTTCCTCCCATACAACCAGCAGCCCTGCTCAAGAGATGGTGGATACGATTGACCTGTCTGCTCTCGCTGAGTCAGAGCAACACGAGGTACGGTTACTTTTGCGGAAGTACCGCTCTGTTTTCTCCACTTATGAGGGAGACTTGGGCTGCACAAACCTCATTTCGCACGACATACCGCTACTCGATGACGCACCTGTCCGGCAGAGGTACAGGCGAATTCCTCCTTCTGATTATGAGGCTGTCAGGGCTCATATCAACCAGCTATTGGAGGCCCAGGTAATTAGGGAAAGTAGCAGCCCTTATGCCTCTCCCATCGTGTTGGTCCGCAAGAAGGATGGAAGCCTTCGGCTGTGCGTTGACTATCGTTTGCTGAATAGCAAAACAAGGAAGGACGCCTTCCCCTTACCTCGCATCGAGGAAAGTCTGGATGCCCTAGCTGGCGCACGCTGGTTTTCTACCATCGACCTGGCCAGCGGGTACAACCAGGTGCCAGTTTCTGAGCAGGATAAGCCCAAGACCGCTTTTTGCACGCCGTTTGGCCTGTTCGAGTGGAATCGTATGCCATTCGGGCTGTGCAATGCTCCTGGTACCTTTCAGCGCCTAATGCAGAGGATGTTCGGGGATCAGCAGTGCCAGTCATTACTGCTGTACCTAGACGACATCATTGTGTTCTCCTCGTCTGTCTCTCAGCACCTGCAACGGCTAGAGATGGTGATGGCAAGGCTGCAGCAACAGGGGCTCAAGGCTAAGTTAGAAAAGTGTGCCTTTTTCCAGCAGAAGGTTAACTACTTGGGCCATGTAATCTCCTGTGAGGGTGTCTCGACCGATCCAGCCAAGGTTGACGCAGTAGCCAAATGGCAGTGTCCTCGTTCCGTGTCAGAGTTGCGATCCTTTTTGGGTTTCGCCAGCTATTACCGGCGCTTTGTGGAGGGGTTTGCCGCATTGGCGGCTCCCCTGCATCAAGTGGTGGCTAAATCGGCTGGCACAAAGACAAAGAAGGGCTCGGGACAGAGTTTGAGTGCTATGTGGACCCCTCAGTGTGAGGAGAGCTTTGAGGCCCTGAAAGCAAAGCTTGTGTCTGCACCTGTGCTAGCATATGCTGACTTTACGCGCCCATTTATCTTGGAGATTGACGCCAGCCACAGTGGTTTAGGTGCAGTTCTCTCCCAAGATGTAGAAGGTGTCGTTAGGCCAGTGGCTTATGCTAGTCGAGGTCTTCGGCCACATGAGCGCAATATGGACAATTACAGCTCCATGAAGCTGGAGTTTCTTGCACTCAAGTGGGCCATGGCCGAGAAGTTCCGGGAGTACCTGCTGGGGCAGAAGTGTGTGGTTTACACCGATAACAATCCACTCAGTTACCTCTCTTCAGCTAAGCTGGGTGCCACCGAGCAGAGGTGGGCCTCCCAGCTGGCGGCATTCGATTTTGAGATCAAGTATCGCTCAGGCCGCAGTAACAGGAATGCTGATGCTCTCTCTCGACAGTATGAGACGAGCTCCAGCTTGGCCGAGGGTGTGTTGCCTGGGACTTGTGTCCCGACTTCACTTCGGCAGGCTCAGTGTCCAGCCGTTTTGCCCTCCGTTACTCAGTTGGAGATTGGGGCCTTTCCATCTCACTCCCTGGAGGATATTCGTGCTTTGCAGGAGGCTGACCCCCTCCTCAAGGATTTCTTGGTACACTGGAGGAGGCACACCCTGCCCTCTTCGGAGGAAAGGAATCAGCTCCCCAAACCAGTCATGGTTCTGCTGCGTCAGTGGGATCGTCTGGTGGAGAAGGATGGCATCCTTTATCGCCGTATTTTGCGTCCAGGTGGAGGTGAGGAAGCCCTCCAACTTGTTCTCCCAGAGGCTCTGAAGCCTGAGACCTTGAGGCAGCTGCACCAGGACCATGGGCACCAAGGTATTGAGCGCACCACTGAACTGGTCAGGCAGCGTTGCTATTGGCCCGGGATGTCCTCTGACATCAAGCAATGGGTTCAGCGTTGTGAACGCTGTCAGGTCGCAAAGGACTCAGGGTTGGGGCCTCATAGTTATATGGGTCACCTGTTGGCGTCTAGGCCAAATGAAATCCTGGCCATAGACTTCACGGTGTTGGAACCTTCCCGTAGTGGAGTTGAAAACGTTTTGGTTATGACTGACGTTTTTAGCAAATACACTGTTGCAGTCCCTACTCGGGACCAGCGGGCCTCTACTGTGGCCCAGGCCCTGTTAACAGAGTGGTTTTTTAAGTTTGGCGTTCCAAGCCGCCTCCACTCTGACCAGGGTAGAAATTTTGAGAGTTTGGTGATGCAACAGTTATGCGAATTGTATCGGGTAGCCAAGTCCCGTACAACCCCTTACCACCCAGCGGGTAATGGGCAGTGCGAACGGTTTAACCGAACCCTCCATAACCTCCTCCGGACTCTGCCATCATCTCAGAAACGCGACTGGGCTGCATGCTTACCGCATGTGCTCTTTTGCTATAATAGCACGCCACATCAGGGCACCGGAGAGTCACCGTTTCTCTTGATGTTTGGCAGGGATCCTAGGCTGCCTATTGATTTCCTTCTAGGCCGCGTTCAGGACCCAGTGCCTGGAGAGGTACAGGACTGGGTGGCCGAGCACCAAGCCAGGTTAATGGTGGCTTTTGAGGGAGCTCGGGCACGGTTGTCGCTGGCCGCTGACCGCCGTAAGGAACGGCATGACCAGAGAGTCCACCCTGTTCCTTTAAAGGTCGGTCAGCTGGTGTATCTTCGAGATCATAGCACCCGGGGCCGGCACAAGATCCAGGACCTTTGGAGCTCTGTGGTCTATCAGGTGTTGAGGGCACCCCAAGAGAACGGGGCTGTTTATACCATTGCCCCCGTGGGAGACTTGGAGAAGGTTCGACATGTCCATCGTGACATGTTAAAGGCACAGGTCAGCCTAGGGCCACCTACACCTGGTCCACCGGTTCCACCCCCACCTGTACCCGCTGACTCAGAGCAGACCTCTCTGAGTGACGACGAGTTGTGGCTCCTTGTCCCTGAGGTACCCTCACACCCTGTCGCACCTGTGGTGTCACTTCCCGATGCCTCTAGAGTTCCATCGGTGGAGCTCAGGTCTACTCCCAGTGTGATTGTAGCACCCTCGACCTCTGCTCCCCCAGGTTCTTCCTCAGGCTCTGTTGAACAGTCTGAGGTGAGTGGGCCACATTTGCGGAGAACAGCACGTTCAACAGCTGGTCATCACTCAAATGTTTATCACTTGCCACGTCCTGTTGAATCTGCGTCAGTTGCTAATGCTCAGCTTGCCATATTCAGGCCATGGTGTTAGGTTCCTTGAGTTATTGTCGGGGCGCCAATACAAAAAAGGGGGGTAGATGTAGCCAGATGGGCTACTCGCCTTCCGTTGTTTTTCTTCTCTCATTCTCTCTCTCTCTCGCTCGCTCTACCACCCTCGCTCTCTTTCCACTGCACTCGCTCCTTGTATCAGGTGATCGGGTTAATTGGGAACCCACCTGCACATTGATTGCAGGGTGGCGCTAGCCTGTATAAAGCTAAGCCGATGTCTTGTTGGATTTTTCCTCCCGAGCTTCTGGTACGATACAGCAGTAAATGCTGGCGTACTGCGACGGATTGATCAGCAAGAGCCGATTATACGACAGCTACAGCGCAGCAGTCTGTTTAATTCTGCCATTGCGGAGAGAGGTGTTCGTGGTATCTCCACCAATGAGAGTATAGTGCCTCCGGTCCTGGGGTAAGCTGTTAGAACTACTTTTATTAGCATTCATAGCTATAGGAGTTTAAGGTTACACTTATCTGTTTCAGGGTTCACTGCTGTACTCACCTCTCCATGGTAAATTGTCCAACCTAAATTGGAAGAGTGGACTGCCTTCTCAGTTGCTGTTGTGAACTCCTCCTTGGTGGAGTCTGCTGTCTTGTCTTGTTTTGTCTTATCTTGTTTTTATTAAGTAGGCTTACCTTTTTTTTGGGTTCGCCTGGTGTTCTATTTTACCCTGGACTGTTGCTCGTACCCACACTTCTGTGATCGGGCTGAAGTGATTCTCTGCCCGAGTGTCGTGCTGGGACTCTAAATCGCCTGGGTGGCCGGTCTCAGCCGGTGGGGAGCCAGACCGGCCTACGCCTGAGAATAATTATTACCAGCACGAGTGGTAGTTTGACCCGTGGGGAATAAGCCTTTCCTGTGTGTGTGTGTGTGTGTGTGTGTGTGTGTGTGAGATTTCTTTTATTAAAGTTATTAACGTGTGTTTTAGTCTTTTTATGATTTGTAGCGAGCCTGACGCTCAGTGTCCTTTTATTCTTTTAACATACTTTTCTGTGTTTTATTTCAGTGAAGGAGGACGAGCCAGTGGCCCTGGGACCTCAGGTGGTGGGTCGTTTTCACACTTTCTTTTGTACAGCACTGGGTGGTCTGCAGTGATTCTTTTGGTGTGATTTTCTTTTGGTTCCACGGCTGCTGGTAAGTCCAAGTTCCACGATTGTTTATTTTTACTGTAGGACACTGTCAATAATGACGCTACATCTTGACTTTTAATATTTTATTTATAAAATATTATTTATAATATTTTATTTATTCCTATAAATAAAACTGTTTTAATATTGGAAGCCAACCTGCCTCAGTGTGCATCCTTGAACCTGTGCGGTCTTCTTTTATTCCTTTTATTTATTTTTCTTAAATATATTTCCTGGGGGTGTAATTCCCCTAGGTGGCGTTGTTAAGTTTATTTATTTTGTGCATAACCCCGCCGACCACTTGGTCACATAAACTCAAGGAAAGTAACTCAAAACTCAGCTTTTATTGCTGGATGGCAAAACAAAACAAAAATCCAAATACATTTACATGACCAGGCAGACGGACCATACCGCATAAATGAGAGTAGATCACAACACAGACACAAAGACACACAGGGCTTAAATACACAGAGGGAGCAATCAGGGAATGGGTAACAGGAGGGAAACACAGCTGGGGCAAATCAGGCCTAACGTGACAAGGGGAAGCAAAACCAGACACATTAACATCAGACATGGACTTTCAAAGTAAAACCGGAAACATAACACAGACTCACAGGCAGGCACTATAACAAAGGGAACAGAGACGTGGGACCAGGGCAGACACAGACACTGACTGGACATGGGGATACAGCAGACAGGGGAGACAGCAACTATGGAACACAGACAGAAAACCAGAACACTAAAACTCCAACCAAACCCCACCCAGAGAACCTAACCTAAGAATAATCCTAAAACCCATAAACCAAAGCTAGAATATAATGAAATAACAAAATCAAAGAACCAAAAACACAAAACACTGGGTCAACGACCCAGGGACCCTAACAGACGAAGGCTGTCCCAATTCGAAGGCTGCTCGAAATGCGGCCCTCAAATGCGTCCTTCATTTCCCTGAATTTTAAGGACGTGGCAGTGTAGACTTCGTGGCCCAACATATCCCAGAATGCATAGCGCGGCGGTGAGTGTGGATAATTTTGCCGAAAAATAAAACGGCGGATGAGGGGCGCCCGAAGAGTAAACTTTAAGTAAGTACTGAATATTATGTCACTTATTTATGTGCAAATGTTTAATAACGAAGAACATTAAAACATTACTGTTGGTCACATGTCGGCAAAGTTATGTGACATTAGTGTTGTTTGTACTAACTTGGTTTTAAAGCCTTTACTTTAAAATATTCAATAGCTGACCTTAATCTTACAGAGAATGATCAAAGCTCATGTAGAAACAAACAAACAAATGAACAAAAGATGTTCTCCTTCATTTCTGTCAAACAAAGCTGTATGACACGTTTCCAGCTGTTAGTATCATGGTTGCTAGGCAACCTGAGCAGCGCGACGGAGGCTAGACCGTCCCATTTCACAAGCTTCTGTTCTTAGCGGTCTTTGAATTAAATAATTAAGTAATTAAATCATTAATTAAATGTGTCAATAATCAATTAATTAAATGTGTCATAAATATTCATTTCATTAATTAATTATACATTTAAATTGTTTATTTAATGGTGCATTTAATTAATTCATTATGTCAGTCCTGGCATTCCATAAAATTCTTTAAAGTCTTTAATTCTGAGAAACTCTCTCCAAAGTCCTCTTTTTATACACAGTTTATACTCAGTAGGTCAGTCATGTTACTGACTTACTGCCAATTAACCTCTAAATGTTCCTCCAGCTGATTTTCTTTAGTACCACTGACTTTTCTAGCCTTTTGCTGCCTGAATACAAATCATTGAATTTTGTTTTTGTTTACACAAACAGAATGAGAAAAGATATAAATTACAATTTTGACTGGGAACTGCAGTTAAAGGTAATATTGTTGGGTGGGAGTATAAGTTCAAATGGCTGGTTTATTTATCAGCGGTGGTCTACCATTAGGTCAGCTCTTTCATGTTAGATTTGAGGATCAGCAGTGATGTAAATAACCAAAATAAACAAGAATCATGAATATTAAAAATATAGATAATTTTTTTAAATAACAGAATAACAAGACTTCTAACCTGGGCTGGTTTACCTTACTCAAACACTTTAATTTCTCAGTAAAACAAAAACAAACAAACAAAAGAAAAAAATATTTCTGACACAGTTACTTGTTCATCAAGAAATTAACAAAAAAGTGATCTAGAGAAACACCTTTTCGTGCTGCAGGACAGTGGTTTCATGGTCAGTATTTAAACTGGTGTAACGTGACATCGACGTGTTGATGCATGTAAATAAACACACAGGTGAAATTTTATATTTATTGTGGTTTGAAGGCATCCATTAAAAATCTATACATGTGTTTAGTCATGGATCATGTTTAGAGTCGCCCATTCCAGAGATCACGAGTCTGCTGAAAAGCACATGAAGCAGCGGATTCTTATTCAATGAGAAAGAACCAGGATTAGGATCAGGATCCTGCCTTATTCATTGGAAAACAGAGTATGATCTGGAAAAAGACACACAGAGCCAATAAGAAACTCATTATCCACATCAGGACAACTGGTCTCGATCAAACATCAACAAGAATGATTTCAGTGAAGTCCCCAGTGTAAAAGCATGGACAATGTCTGCTCTGAAAAACTGGTCTGAACTGGTGTGAAATCCCTCAACTCTGAGAAGGAGATGCCTGAGGCCTGAAGCATCTGAGGCTGTCTAAATAAGAGACTAATATCTAATCAGAGGACAGCAGATAAAGTATAGAGTTCAGAAAAATACACATGTGATTGTGGTAATCGTAATTAGCTTCAAATGCAATATTAGAATTAACAAATGTAATTAAAGCTCAGACTCAGGCCCTTTAGATGGAGAGCCAATCCTGACCTCTTATACAGGGATAGCTGGGATCTATCACATCTGACTGCAGCAGTGAAATTAGACTCTGGTCTGAACATGGACTTAAAATGTCTGAACTTCTGAGAAACTAAATTCACTAGCTGAAAGTGAATATAGAACACAAATAGTCAAATAAAAAGGCTGATATAAAGTAATGTCAACTGGTCTGTGAATGTGAGTCCTAGTCTAACCTCGGGCCTTCCACCAGTAGAGAAAAAATCCAGCCAGAAGTAAGATCAGACCCAGGGTCAGTATAGAGGCTCCAATAGCAATCAGCATGCTTGAGTCAGGTGTTGATTTATCTGAGGGGGTGAACAGACAGAGGGTAACAGGACAACAGACAGGTGAGCAGTCAGTTGCATATTTCTGTTTACAGACAGACAGACAGACAGACAGACAGGTATTTACCCCAGTCAGTGATCAGAGGTTCCTTCAGGCTGGCATGCTCCACCACACAGGAGATGTTCTCTCCAGACCTTTCAACACAAACATTACTAACTCACAGACCACTCACAGAAGTGGACCTGGATCTGAATCTGGTTCCGATGTGGACTCACCTGGGTGTGTACTCCAGTTGGGAATGGGTCTGGTAGTACCAATCGCCATTTGGCATCTCTTGAGTGGAAGTGACATCAGAGGTGACCTTTTGTCCATCTCTGAGCCAGCTTACTTTGATCTTCCTGGGAAAGAAGTTGTAGACGCTGCAGACCAACATAGCAGGATGTTGACCAGAAAGCGGAGTCTTGGACTTAATTCTCACACTGGGCCGAACTAAAAACCACACAGACATTATATTTCCATTGTGGCAATATTATGTGTGATGGTATTTTTCAGGTGCTTTATTAACAATAAAATTTACAGTTGCAAGAATACATGTCATACCTATGCAGAATCATCTGTAATCTACCTACAGAAAATGTGTTAGCTGTCAGAGTAAAGGCATGATTTCCTCTGTTTGTAATTAAACAAATTAGAAATGCAAATTTCAAATCAATTTTATTTATATTGCTCCAAATTACAACAGTTGTCTCAAGGTGCTATTGTAAGATAAAAACCCTACATTAATACACAGCAAATTCAAAAGTGTTAAATTTTTTGGTGTTAATAGTCTCCTTGCAAAAGTAGAGTTAATTTTACTCTAAGCAGAGTCACATTCTTTTAATGTAACTCTGAGGCGTAAAATGATAGTAGTTAAAATCGAGTGTTAAAAATGAGTGTTTCTCTGTCAAATCTGGAGGTGTTAAAATGGAAACATTAACTCTTGACCTCTTAACTCTGAACTCCTAGAGGGGCTATGATGATGTGGTCAAGTGACCGTACACAGTAAAAAAAAACAAAAAAACAAAAAAAAGACTTGATTTTATTTCTGTTTCAGATAACATTTGTTCCCACTCAAAATTAGAGTAAAATTTACTCTATGGCCAGTGTTAACTTTTTAGTGTTAATTCCTCTCAATTTGGTGTCAAAATTAACAACGAAATGTGTAAAAATATTTAAATGTGTAACAATATTTAACTTAGTTTAATAATAACACACTTGTGCGTAATAATATTTCATTTTTATTTCTCTGTAGTAATATTTTTTATATTCTTTATATACTATATTACTAAATTGCTGTGTTCTATCCTATGTCATGGAAATAAATACAAGCATACAGGTTACAGTAACAGCATTTATTATCGCTCCTATTACAATGTCATTTAACTAAAACAAGGATTGATAGATTCTACATATCACATAATGTTCAAGGTCTGAAATATGACACTCTTTTAACAGACTTTTCTGATGGTGGTTATGGCAACAGTTTCGTGTTGCCCCCGTGAATTTTTGAACTATTGGAAATTGAATACATCCTTGTTAGCAGACGAGTTGCTTGTGTCCGAAGTTAAATCTGAAATTAGGAAAATATTACATCTTAAGATTTTTACTACCTCTTTCTCGGAACTTTGGGAGCTTCTTAAACGACGTATGTGTCAATTTTTTAAATTTAAAGCGAGAGAATTAAACCATGCAAAGAATGTAAAATATAATGAAGATGTGAGTAGATATATATATTTAAGAAATAAGAAGGAGAGGGAAGAGGAGGAGGAAAATCAAATGATGTCTCTTAAAGAGGACATTGATCGAGTCAATAGAGAAGCTTTATTTAATATGTTGCGACGTACTGACTTTCACGGGAACAGCGATTATATGATTCTTAATAATCAAAAGAAAAGTCGAAATGATTTTATCGTCTCAATTAAAGATAAACATGGAAAGTCAGTTTTTTAAAGAAGAGGGAAAAAGACAAGTAATTAGAGACTATTGTTCGGAAATGTTTTCATCCATAGCTACAAACAGCGACGCTATTAACAATTTTTTGAGTGAGGTTGAACCATTAGATCCTGTCATTTATGAAACTTTGATTGGAAAAATTAAAAGAGAGGAAGTGGAGTCAGTAATTAACCAACTTAGTACCGATAAAACACCTGGTCTGGATGGACTCCCCTCTGAATTTTACAAACTTATGGGTAAAGAACTGTCTGAATTATTAACTCAGTATTTCAATGAAGGAATAGAAAGAGAAACAATGGGTAAATCGTTTTATGAGGGAGTTATGTGTTTATTATATAAGAAAGGTGATAGAGAAGACATTAACAATTATAGGCAACGGACAATAATGAATGTAGATTATAAGATTTTTGCTAAAATAATTATGTCCAGACTAGAGGGTGTATTAGATATTATCATTGAAAAGGAACAAACATGCGCAATTAAGGGACGATTGATGTGGGATAACTTAAGTATGTTAAGAGAAATTATTTATAATGGAAAGGATTCAGAACTCTGCATTTTAGGATTAGATCAAAGGAGAGCTTTTGATTCTGTTTCCCACTCCTATTTATGGAAAGTTATGAAAGCTTATAATTTCCCAGACCAATTTATTTCCATTATTCAATTGAGTTATAAAAAGTCCCTAGTGCGAGTTAAGGTAAATGGAAAGCTCTCATCCCCTTTTAGTGCTGAGTGTGGGGTTAAACAAGGATGTCCTTTGAGTGCTGCGTTATATGTCCTTGCAATTAATCCCTTATTGAAAAGGATAAATGATGATAAACGAATCAAGGGATACGTCCTTGACAAATCCCATAAAATCGCAGCTTTGGCGTATGCAGATGACATGACGGTGATAATCAGAAACCAAAACGAACTGTCTTCAGTTATGGAGATATTACACCACTACGAACAGGCATTAGGTGCCAAGCTTAACCAAGACAAAACTGAAGGGGTGTGGCTTGGACATCAGACCAGACAACCTAACATGATGATCTCTCTTTGTAGGGAGATTGAAATTTTGTGTATATGGATTGATAATACTGACTCTAGTTTACTAAATTGGAATAAGAAAGAAAATGAAATAAAAATGGAAATTATGAAATGGGAGAACAAAGATACAAATTATAAAACACGTATTAATATTGTAAAAACACACATAATTTCAAAACTCCTGTTCCTTGCCGCAATTTTTCCTCCTCCGAGAACAACTGTAATGAAAATAAGTAAGATGTGCATTACATTTATCTGGGGATCCAATCGAGAAGTGACTAAGAGAAAATGTATGTACAAGAGTAGGAAACACGGGGGTTTGGGAGCCCCAGACTTAGAGATTGTCTTGCGAATTCCTTTTATTAAAATTACTCAAAGTGCAATTTCTCGGGGTGCCCCGTGGGTTCGAGGGAAAGAAGAATTGTGGCAAAAGAAAAGAGGCAGGGCCAGAGCGGGCGTTCCATACCACAGACTTATGTTTGGTGATTTATTAAGTCAATGGGAACATTATAGTTTAAATATTCTCCAAGATAATACAAAAAATATTTATAAAAAAAATTAATGGAATCAAAAATGAAGGTTTAATTCAATATAAGTATGCAAATGAAGATGAAAATCCTTTAATAGTTAAAAATATACAAGACCAACTATTATCCGAAAGCATGAGAGACGTGGTGTGGCTCATCTCGCTCGGGCGCCTCCCTGTGAGAGCGGTGGTACAATGGAGTTGTTTCGTTACCACCATGAAATGTCCTATGACAGGCTGTGATGAAGATGAGACCCTAGAACATCTTCTATTGGATTGTTATAGGACAACTGAGATAAGACAGAAGATGACAGAGATTGGCTATGATGTGGATGTTAATATTAAAGCAGTTAAATATGGTTTGTTTAAAGAAAAAAATGTGTGAAGACAAAAGGAGACTCTTTTTGGTTAGTAATGTGTGTAATAAACACACATATTTGGAAAACCCGTGCCAAAGGAGTACTTGAACAAAAGATGATAAGTAGTGATGTGGTGAGTAAACATATAATTACAGACCTGCGGAGAAGACGAACAGTGGACCTGAAACTTGGGAAAGTTTTCCCCCGGAATGTATTGAAATTGTAAATTTTGTGAGCGTTGTGTGGACTCAGATGCTAAACTTTCCTCCTTGTTTCTCCCTTTTTGTATGTGTTCATGGTTTTGTATATGTAATTGTATGTGTATGTACATTTTATATGTAAATTTGTTTACTTTAAATAAAGATTTTTTTAAAAAAAAAGTAAGACAAACAGGAAAATACTTGGTGCTCTTGGTGTGAGTGAGGTGGCGCTGAAAATAGCCGTTGTTGGTAGGAGAGCGTGCAGCTTAAGATCTCTCTCCGCGGATGCGGCGAGCCAGCTGGATGTCTCTGGAAGCGCAGGTCGGTCTTGAAGTCTTGAGCAGAGGCGGAGCCAGACATTTGAGACACCCGGGGCTTAGCCCAAAAGGGTAGTATGCATGTGGGATTTTTTTTTTTTTTTTTGGGAGGGGGGGGTAGAAATGACTGAAAGATTAATTGGCTCTGTCTTGAGCTTTGTTCAAAAAAGAATGACTTCATATAGGGAAAAATATATATCACATATGCAGGACACCTTAAACTAGTTTTTTAATTAAACAGCAAGGCAGAACAAAGTCGGGGCTGTATCAAGACACGAGGACTAAACCCCAATTCAACCAGACCCAGAACTGATCCGGAATTAAAACAGGACTACAACAGTTCAAAATCAGGACTACTTAGGATTTAACCAAGACAGAACCACAATCAGAACTAGATGATAGTAGCACTAAAAATCATCATAGACCTGCACTACACTTATTTTTTTAATTCTACCAAAGTCCACTATTTAGATTTAGAAAAGTTTATATAATTATTTAGCCTCGTTGTGCAAACAAGCCTGCAAAACTTAATAAATGTAGAATTTGAAAAATAACAAACCTAAAAAGAAACACTAGGTACGAGATACATGAGGACCTATGATACGGTGATACTTTTGGTAAACAACCATTTGACTAACATGTGTGTCTCACCTGCTCTTGTTCATCTCTGTTCTGTCCTCATTCTCCATCTCCCTCTCTGTTCCTCTCTCTCTCTCTCTCTTTGTGCTGACAATCATCAAATATACAGATATTTACAAACTCTTCAGATCAAAACACAAACACTTTTTTAATTGTAACATCAAATCAGACTAAATGTTTATTTTTTTAGATTGATAAATATAAAAAACATATTTGTTAACTTTAAGAGTAAAGAGAGAAACTATCTGTATTTCTTAATTGTAAATGGCACCAAATTGTATTCAAAATTGAGCCACACTTATGGAGCTCCACAATTCTTTTCCTGGTGTTTTGGTTGACATCTCTTGATTTTCCCATGTCACAGAAACAGGCTCTGTGTTTTGCCTTATATGCATCCACAGCTGTGCCACCAGTTTACTCACATGGACTCTACTAACCTGTCAGAAGCTTCTTCAGCTCAGAATGGAATCGTCTGGAGTTTTCTTATTAATTAACAATAAACTTAGTGTATATGTACTCCTAAATTTAATGAAAGTGATAATAAATAGAAGCTCTGTCTCTCTTTATTCTGACATTTAACTAATTCAAAATATATTTCAATATTTTTTTAAAACAAAAGTTTACTCTAAATTGATGTTGTACAGTAAAAATGTTTTCTCCCTAAAGTGTATGTAAATATCTGGTTACAAATGTGAATATCCTGCTGTGTACTGAAATCCCTCTTGTTTTGCATAGAAATATACTGAACAACATACAAAGCATAATATATAAAATAACATTTACCTGAGTTTTTTCTTTGAAAGAAGCCTCTAATGTCCATTCTTATATTTCAGTACATAACTGAAACTGATTTAGTCGGGGAGGGTAAGAACTGAAAATATGAAATAAACACACGTAAGCTAAGACTCTCTAAAAAAATAGCATTTGTTCGGCTTTTCATTTCGCCTTTTGTTGATTCACTTGAAGAGCAAGTAACGTAATATTAGTCAAGTGATC
The DNA here is from genome assembly GCF_057382185.1 of Mchenga conophoros. Lineage (NCBI taxonomy): Eukaryota > Metazoa > Chordata > Actinopteri > Cichliformes > Cichlidae > Mchenga > Mchenga conophoros. The sequence continues at coordinate 53,152,795 of NC_140528.1, forward strand.
AGTTTGATATCAATCTTTCGTGATGCACCGTCATATTTACATTATTTGTACGGTATGAATGATTTGCTTTGGTACCTGGTCAAACTTTAGCTCTCCTTAGTATGGCTGGCTCCGTTTCTCCAAAAGCGCACTCACAGGCAGCAGCTGCCCCGCCCCCTCGCTCAGTCGCTTAGTGCCTGAGCTCGGATCATACCAATATCAGAGGGGGATTCACGCACAGTCGTAAATTCCCACAGTGTGCACTATGTGCTTCGAATATTGTGTGTACTTTTTCTTTTATACAGTTGTCAGCCAGGCATCTAACTATGAAAAAATTACACTCCAAAAGACCCCGGGCTTCTGACAAAACAACCCGGGCTTAAGCCCAGTAAGCCACCCCCACGCTCCGCCCCTGGTCTTGAGCGATCTCGCGCAACAGGCGCTGGAAGGGCAGCTTGCGGATCAGCAGCTCGGTGGATTTCTGGTAACGGATTTCTGGTAACGGCGGATCTCGCGCAGAGCCACGGTACCGGGCCTATACCGCCTATTCTTTCTCACGTTCCTTTCCCTGTGATAAGAGCAGAAAATGTAGCGAACAGAGGAGACTCGCTGCTCTTAAAGTGTGTGACTGGCTGTGACGCGGTGCCGCTCCGGCTCGTGATTGGTGACGGGCTCCACGTGGAGCATCGCCCCGCCTCGGTGTGTGCTGCTCATTGGAGAAAAGTGCATTGAATTTGCGCGCTGCCGCAAGCCTCTCTGCGATTGGTGCGTGACGAATCCGCCCGCGCTCTGCGGAAATATAAGCGAGGCTTTGAGCTGATCGGGCCACATTTTCTCTTACTCTCGATGCTACGAAGAAATCTGGAGGACACGCGCCTGAGAGGGGCTCATAAGACAAACAGGAAAATACTTAGAGCGTTTTGTTGCATTTTTAGCTAAACAGAGACAAAATGCCAAAAGTAAAGAGGAGTCGAAAGCCTTCCCCAGAGGGCTGGGAGCTCATTGAGCCCACTTTGGACGAGCTGGATCAGAAAATGAGAGAAGCTGAAACTGAACCCCACGAGGGGAAGCGAAAGGTGGAGTCCCTCTGGCCCATTTTCAGGCTGCATCATCAGCGGAGTCGATACATCTATGACCTATTCTACAAAAGAAAAGCCATCAGTAGAGAGCTATACGAGTACTGTATAAAGGACGGCTACGCAGACAAGAACCTCATTGCCAAGTGGAAGAAGCAGGGCTACGAGAACCTGTGCTGCCTGCGTTGCATCCAAACACGAGACACCAACTTTGGAACCAACTGCATCTGCAGAGTCCCCAAGAGCAAGCTGGAAGTTGGAAGGATCATTGAATGCACCCACTGTGGATGTAGAGGATGTTCTGGCTAACCCTTACTTGTATTTTTGGACTTGTGATTTTTCTGTCAGAACCTTGACGCAACATTATCTTTTTGGAGTCGCCTTCATGTAAAATAATCTGTCATTTTCCCATCCATCACCCTGAGTTGCCATTATAGCGGAGAAAAACCGTGGAAAAATGATAATACACCAAGAGGGGCCGTGTTGAGTATATTAATTTTCTGTTGCGTTTTTTTTTTTTTTTTTTTTTTTTTTTTTTTTTTTTGTCTTTTTTAAATATCTCGCTAAAGCTTGCAACTCCAAAAGAACCAACTTAAGACCGGTTGTTTCTGGGTCAGGTCATTCCAGCAAGACACAGCCACTGTGGAGGTCATTTCTAATGTGCTTTTAAAGCGCAGTGTTTAAATTTGCCATCACTTTAAAGAGTCATCACTGTTATAGTGCAGTTTTAAATAAAGTGTTTCAGATTGTCTTGCTTTGCTTTTTTGTTGTTGTTGGAGGGGGAGTTGTGTGGGTGTTTTTTTTTTTTTTTTTTTTTTTTTTTCCAAATAAAATAGACTCTAGACTTTAACAGTCTTCATCTGAAGTTCTGATTCTGTTTGTCGTGTTAAAATAAATCACTGAAAGGCTGAAGGTTTCAAAGATTCGTGTGTAATCATAAAAATAAGATTTGGATAATTGAGGATGGGTACTTTGCATTTGCATGTTCTAAGTATAAAATATTGATGTAATATTTTGTGTTTAATCGCTACAATGGCGCAAACTTCCACAAGCATGTAGCACTAAAAGAAAAAAGCAAGACTGCTGGGAAATTTTCTCCGAGGAAGTAAGATGAGATGCTAAACTAGCTGGCTCCACAGAGGTTTACCGATGACGAAACATTAACAAAGAGGAACATCTCAGAAGTTGCAGCTGTCTGCAGTCATGGAGGACATAAGCACTGTGATGTCCTGGTTTTCCCGCCCGGTGTACAGCCGATACTGGCAGCACTATTGGCAGGCCATGGCGTGGCCTCAGAGGCACAGGCCCGCCTACAGAAAGGCCTTGGAGGCTGCCTACGGCCCCTGCTGCTACCAGGAGGAGGGGCCCTGTGACCGGCCTCGCTATGCTGACTGGAGCTCTGCAGAGAGCAACAGGGAAGACGAGGACGATGCAGAGGCAAGTAGCTCGGAAAGCGAGATTGAGTGCGATGTGAGCAACCCGGCAGTACTTCGCCCGGACTGAGCGACACAGGGAGGAGCTCAAGAAGCAGCAGCAGATGGAGGCGGCGCAGCAGGGCAGCTACATGCCGGCCGATCAGGACCTACACAGCTTCTCGTTGCGGAGCAGTGTCGCCCCTCCCTTGGAGAGACCCGGCGAAAGACGCACGGCCGAGATGAAGAAGCTGTACGGCGGGGATGCGGCCAAGATCATGGCCATGGAGGCAGCGATGCAACTCAATTTTGAAAGAAACTGTGACCTGAAGCAGCCCAAGTACTGGCCTGTGATCCCGCTTAAGCTATGACGCCGTAAACAGTTTGATCTGGAGAAGATCCATGCTCTGATCCCTCTGCGAGCTGCTGATGTAGAACTAACAGGTTTAGGAAGTTTGAAGTTATTTCAAGGAAGAAAACAAAACTTCTGCTCGGCCAAACACGAACATCCCCCGACCTGTTGGCTGCTGCTCCAGATTACAAACCTCTGGCTGCGGCAGTACGAAACACCTCATCGAGGTTTACCCTACTGCATAAATTGGTTTTTAATTTATGGCATGAAACACCAGCACTTAGTCCCCCAAAACATCCTGTTGGTTCGGCGCTAAAAAGTGAGAAGCAGCGTGAGCTGAGGGTCAGAGTTGCAGTAAATTTGCCCCCACAGGTGATGCAAGTGTATTCAAACAGCCTGCGCCTGTGTTTCCTCCTAATCTCTTTTTGTTTACCCTCTGGCTCGGTGATGTTTCATGCTGCAGTAGCTCCTCTTATGCCTGTCAACTTAGTTTAACCACAAAAAACATTGTCCTCCCCGTCCTCCCTGTAAGCGCCAGACGTCTGCTTTATATTTTATTTGCGATTGAGTTCATGTTTGTTTTATTATTCATAGATTCATTACATAAGTGCAGTAGTAGCATGAAACCCTGTGTGAGAGGGAAGGGGAGGAGCATGGACAGAGATGTTAGGAGTCTCACGGTTTTCTGACCGTGTACACAGCTAGTATTGGATAACTGCTATTTTTTGGAATTTTCATGCCTTTTTTTTTGGAAGGAGTTCATTGTTACATCCTCAGTTTGTAATAAATAAAACAGTCTTCAAACCATAATGCAACTGGAAGCATTTCTTTTGGAAACCAGGAACACGCGTCAGCCATAGACTCCCCTTTTTTGAACTTGGTTTATTGGAAATTACCCTACACTCCCCTTCCCTCCCCTCCCTGTGTTCAGATTTGGGAGCGTTCCTGCATGGCTGCCTCTGCCTACACAACAAGAGTGATTTGTTGTTGCTACTTCTAAAGTGCGGTTCTCCGATTCTGACATTTCACTGGCTTCAAAGCCACTCGTGTGAGTTCTCTGGGGGAGGGGGGTGTTGACTATTCTGTTTTATCTTGTTTGTGTTTGCACCAAGCTGCTCCATTTTTTTTAAATGGGAGGATGTGTATTTTATATGATTTCTGTTTGTAATAAAGTGTTTTCTGTCCACATGGAAAAAAAAAAAAGCAAGACTGGAGGCTATCGGGGACGGTACTAGGACTGCAGGAATTAAGAGTAAAGATCCCTTTCTCATGATGAGACTGTCCCGAGCAGAATATAAAGAGAGAGTGCGATGGACTGAAAAACTGAGACCTACACGCTGATGCATGAAGATACTGAAGGACAAGTTTCCAAGTCACTCACAGTCCACTCTTCTGAGCATCTTCTCCCTGGAGTACCAGAAATGGATCAAAAGGACATTCTCAAGACACCATGTGCCGGATGTTATTGAAAGCTACTACCAAAGGTATCTGAGTGAAGCCAAGGCACAGCCTACTGCTCCTGTCCTGCTTGAATTGGCCAATGAGGTGGATCTGTCTCCTGCGCTGATGGCTCGTATCATCCTGGACAGGTTCCTTCAGGGCCAGGATGGTGGAATGCAATCTAAATCAGTCCTCAACAGCATGCTGAAGGAGCCATCTTTAATTCCAGACCAAATTTTGGGCCAGTAATGTCTACCAATGCACAATAAATGACTGCTGTTATGGACCGCTGGTAGACTGCATCAAACACGCCATAGGCCATGAGCATGAAGTGCTGCTCCGGGAAAAACTGAAGGAGAAGAACCTTTCCTTCCTGGATGAAAACCATCTGAGAACTATGGGCTATGACAAAACACCTGATATCATCCTGGAGGTTCCAGTTGCTGTGGAAGGACACATTGTACACTGGATTGAGAGCAAAGCCTCTTTTGGAGATGATCAAAGCCATCAAACCTATCTCAATGAACAATTCTGGAGCTACTGGAACAGGTTTGGTCCAGGCCTTGTGATCTACTGGTATGGCTTTATTGGAGACCTGGACTGCCAGAGAGACAGAGGTATCCTACTCAAAGACTGCTTCCCTACAGACATTGTCACCCTGTGCCATGCCACGCAACAAGACCGATCACCTGAGAGCCAGAATAAAGACAAAGAATGAGAAAAGATCAGAAGCAAGAATAAAACCAAAGTACAGATGAAAGAATGAATGGGAGGAAAGAGGGATGACAACAAGGAGGTGGGAAGGGAACGAACACTGAGCTATGCAGGGGTGGATACCTAGATCCGGAAGCAATTTGGCTTTCCTGCAGTGTGAGACTACTGGCAAAAAATCTGCCCTGAACTTCACCTGACCCTCATTCTCTCTCTCTCGCTCTCTCTCTCCCTTTCTTCCTCTCATTCACTGCTCCAAAGCGGCCGCATGTAAATGCACACCAGCATTCTCTATATATCTGACGTCACTCATAGTCATACCTGTAAATGGAAATACATGATCTGGGAGGCTATTCTGGTCGTGGTCAACACCTGGCCCTTGGATGGCCTCTTGCACTGGAGGCTACGGTGCAAGCCAGGGCCGAAGCAGGACATAAGGCCCTTCCTTATCACGCTCAGGCCCTGGCCTTTGTCACTCCTTCCTCCTCCGTTCCATAGGCAGATAAGAGAGGTGCGGTCTAGGGGCTGGGTGACGCCTGCCTCTCACCTGCGTCACTCAGTGCCCTCTCAGTCACTCTCCAGTGGGATAAACAGGATAGTTTCTGATTAAGGCTGGCCCCTCAGTGACCCTTTTCACATTATAAAATCTTTTTTTTTTTTTTTTTTTTTGTTAGCACATATGCTTGACAGAACTGTTCATGCTGTTGTCAGTGTTTATTTCTTAACTGCGCAACTAATATTCAAATTCAAAGTTCCACTAACCTAATTAAGCACAAATTTGGATACATTTACAAAAAAGGAATTCTTTTTTTTTTTTTACATTTGTTGGCTTCATGTTTACTGTAGAGTTAAAGTTATTGATAGAATTTCCAATAGCTGTGATCAAAATTGAATAATTTTCTATTTTTTTACGTTGAATATATTAATAATTTTTCACTGCATAATGTCATAAAATAATGAGCATAGCCGTGACAGTTTGCCTAAAGCAAAGCCATATTGAAATTGGGAGTAATGTGGTAGCCTAACAGTATTCACTTTAAAAGGATATAAAATAAGTGAAGAGCTTATCCTCGCATTTGTGAACCTACGTTTGCTTGACCAGTGTGTTTACTTAGTAAAATATCAAAACCAGGAGCTTTTTTACTTGTTTCACAATAATAAAAAATAAATAAAAAGACTATTAGAATCAGCATTTGTTACATTCTGTCCCACATTTAACCTGTAACAATTTAAAGTAAAACTACTGTACTTGCATGTGTTATTTTGTACATGTAAATATTAACAAATGTGTTGTGTAAACTAAAAAAAAAAAAAAAGCAAGACTGGAGGTGTAGTTGGTTATTAGTTATGTAATCATGCCCCGTATGCCCCATTACCGTTTGCTTCAAACTTCAGCAACTTATGTAATCATGCCCCCGTATGCCCCATTACCGTTTGCTTCAAACTTCAGCAACTTATGTAATCATGCCCCCGTATGCCCCATTACCGTTTGCTTCAAACTTCAGCAACTTATGGGTGAGACTTAAGTACATCGGAGACGGGGACCCCCGACCCGTGATTATGTTGCTGAAGAGCTGTTATTGCAAACATCATGGCTGAATGTGCAGGACATATACTCTTTCATTGCTCTCCCCAATAAACGGGATTTTGAGCTGTGTTTTACCCAAGAGGCGCCCTTACGTCGCTTCTTAGAGATCTCTTTTTCCAACGCATCGCATCCGAAATGGAAAGACTGGCAAGTGGAGTCTTCTGTCCAGGTAGAGGTAGTGACTCTTGTTGTTAAGTTCTGGACTGGAAGGATTCCAGACCAAGATATCGAGTTATATCTTAAAAGGCACTGCGAGATTCTTCAACCCCCAGTCAAGCCAGTGGATAAATTCGGATTCTGGTATGGAGTCCGAAAATACAAAGTTCGGATGCGTAGAGATGAAGCTGGGCATATAATCTCTATCCCTAATTCCATCTCGTTGGGCCCCTATAATGGCAGGATTATTTATCCTGGCCAATCGGCGAGGTGCTTCATCTGCCAAGGTCCAGACCACCAGGCGTGAGAATGCCCCACTGTCAAATGTTGGAAATGTGGTGAGTTGGGCCACAAGGCTAAAATTTGCCAAAACGAACGTGAGTGCTCCCTCTGTGGTGCGAAAGGGCACACTTTCTTTAAATGCCCCAAGTCTTTTGTGAATATACTTAAATCTTCCCAACAACCTCGACCTTCTGACACCATGGATTTCCCTTCCTTGGAGGATCCTTCTCAAGTTATGGATCCCCCCGTGAATGACCAGGTGAGAGAGCCCCCTCCCTCTCCTCCCCCTCCCCTTCCTCCGACGGCTGCCTCACTATCACTCCCAGTTTCGCTTGGATTGGATAATCCACAAGTGGATGATCAGGATAACCAGCCTAACCCTGTTCAAAATGAGTTACCATCTCCACTGTCTCAGTCAAGTAAAAAAAGTGACGAGAGTGATGAAGAGCTAGATGGTAACCTAATCATAGAGACATCGGATGGTGAGAATAAAAGCGATAGTGATGACGAAGAAATTGACAGCGAGCAGACACCTGATGACGACGGAGATAGCGAGGACCATGGATCCTTTCCTCTCTCAGAGGCGGCATCTCTGGCTCTTGCTTCGCTACCCGGGGAAACGAGAGTAAAACGTAAGACCTTCTTTAGTGGAAGTCACCCGGCCCTCGACGAGCTCGTCAACGAGGATACGAGAGGAAGCAGAAAAAGGAGCGTTTCTGCTTCTAGCTCTGGAAGAGATAAGCGGAAGGATAATAGACCAAGTCCTCCGTGAGTAATATTTCTGAGATGGTCTCTCCTTTAGTCAACCTATGAGTAACATCAAAATAATTACATTTAATGTCAGAGGCCTTCAATCAGATAAGAGCAGGAAAAGGAAGGTTGATTTTTAAAAAAAACTTGATTATGATATTTTGTGCCTTCAAGAGATGAGATTAAAAACACACGTAGATATATGCGAATTAAATAAAATGTGGAACACTGCCCATTCAATAATATCGATAGGGGAAGACAGCTCTGATGGAGTGGGTATTTTCTTTAAAAAAGATGCGGTGAATATAATCAAAAGAAGAGACATAATACCGGGACGACTCCTCCTTGTTGATTGCTGTTATTACGGGCAAAGGTTGCGTATTATTAATGTTTATAATGCACCCGAACGAACGAAAAAGATACAATTGCTGAAAAAACTGAAGTATTTATTAGAGATTGGTTTTAATATAATTTTGTGTGGAGATTTTAACATTGTTACTGAAGCTACTGACAGACTATCCAAGGTTGAGATTTAGAGAACTGCGAGAAAGCAAATTGTTGGTTAAGGTTTGTAAGGAAGCAGCACTTCGTGATTTATACAGGCACTTGCATCCACATACCGTCCATTACACTAGATTCGATTCATTAACTAAAACAAGGATTGATAGATTCTACATATCACATAATGTTCAAGGTCTGAAATATGACACTCTTTTAACAGACTTTTCAGATCATATGGTGGTTATGGCAACAGTGTCGTGTTGCCCCCATGAATTTTTGAACTATTGGAAATTGAATACATCCTTGTTAGCAAACGAGTTACTTAGGTTCGAAGTTAAATCTGAAATTAAGAAAATATTACATCTTAAGATTTTTACTACCTCTTTCTCAGAACTTTGGGAGCTTCTTAAACGACGTATGTGTCAATTTTTTAAATTTAAAGCGAGAGAATTAAACCATGCAAAGAATGTAAAATATAATGAAGATGTGAGTAGATATATATATTTAAGAAATAAGAAGGAGAAGGAAGAGGAGGAGGAAAATCAAATGATGTCTCTTAAAGAGGACATTGATCGAGTCAATAGAGAAGTTTTATTTAATATGTTGAGACGTACTGACTTTCACGGGAACAGTGATTATATGATTTTTAATAATCAAAAGAAATGTCGAAATGATTTTATTGTCTCAATTAAGGATAAACATGGAAAGTCAGTTTTTGAAGAAGAGGGGAAAAGACAAGTGATTAGAGATTATTGTTCGGAAATGTTTTCATCCATAGCTACAAACAGCGACGCTATTAACAATTTTTTGAGTGAGGTTGAACCATTAGATCCTGTCATTTCAACACGTTCTCACTCCCAACTCTCAAACGTGTGACGCATCGTCAGGCTATGATTTTGATTAATGACTTTTAATAGTCATTCTATAAATGCTGTCCGTTTAAATGGTCTTACCTGTACACACTGCATATCCACCGGATTCCAGCCAGAGTGGATTCTGGAGTCTTCCACGCTCCTGTTAGTGATCCTCCATCTGGATGGATGAGAACAACCTTCTGAACAATCTAGCAGGAGATGGCCCATATCTATGGGACTGATTTGTGCTAATAACGCCCATTGTATGGACTGATAACAGCCGAAGCGGGTGAATAAAGTCACCCAGTAGCTAGCTGTGCCATTACCCAGCATACATCACTCCCTCCATAAATGCAATAAATGATACAAAAGTATCGTTCTACCTGTTTTTCAGGTAGTTGTTTACATTATATAATTTATTGTGTTCTGTATACGTCACTACAATGTGATTTGGAAAATGTCTAAATATACCGACAAAAGGCTCTTCCGCGGCAATCTCTTCAATCGGAGGACCCTTCACGTCAATTCCCGACGCGAGGGGGGTACCCTGCGCGTCCATAAGTGCAGCAGAGGGAGCCTGACCATGCGTCACACGTTTGACGAGTTGGGAGTGAGGACGTGTTGAGCATTAAGAACAAAGTGGAACTTATCGGCAGACATTACCAGTGCAGTTATAACTATGCGACTGAAATATAAGGAGACTTTCGGACAGTTATACTGTCAAAAGAAATGTTCATCCAGGTTGTGATGAGTTTTTTCTTTTCCCTTTTTTATTGTCACTGATGCTTCAGGTGTGAATATCTCATAAACAACAGGCAGCAGGTTCACTATTACCCAAACTCCAGACTCAGTAAAACATCATGTCAGTGTTACAGGATACAAACTCCACAGCAGTGGAAAGTTAAAGAAAGTCCATTCATAGTTCAAAGGTCGCTCTGCAGAGGATGATTTAAATGTTATCATTGGTCAGAATTAAAACAAGAAGCTTGAACTTTTTATAAAGATTACATTTGATCAAATTGTTTTTTGTTTATATATAGATATATTTAAAATTAATAAAAAAATAAAACCTTTTGCTGTGCCAGCTTCTAGCTTAGTTTGACAGTGTGTAGAACAAACCTGATGAAAAGTTAAAGTCAGCCAAACACATCCAAATTTTGAGGCTGGGAGTAAAAAAAACGAATCTGACTGAGCCCAAAATCAGCTGCAACCCTGTGTGGTTATTACAGTAAACACAGCGGTCTTTTCTCTTTATTTATTTTTTTTTCATAAAGTGATTTATTGTGAGCAACACAAATTTGAACAGGGGGCAAATTTTGTTTTGGCACACTGATCATTACAGTCACAGCTTGTTGTCTTTAACAGTCTCAGTGTTTTTCTTTTCTTGTTTGTGTGCGAATTTCCCCAAATCATGCGATGATCATGATTACTGACAGTCTGGTATAAAAAGTAGTTTTGTTTGGAGTTGTGCAGGACTTGTCTTTGTCATTGTATCACAGAAAAGTGTCATCAAGATGTATTCATAGCCAGAGGCCAGCAGGTGTCACTGTGGAGATGGTTTCAGATTGTTTTGACACTTCAATATAATTCCTGCACAAATGCTTCAGTGTTTCACGAAGCCTTGCTTTGCCCATCACTAGTAAGCAGGCACCAAGTGCTGTTACTGCCTGCTGCACACAGCAGATCGACCAAACTGTCCGACCTGTAGATGTACATGGTTCATTCCCATGTGTCAGTTTAAAGATATCTCACTGAGTGTCAGAAAGACAAGTTTGCTTCTCTTCTCTACTGCAAGTGAAAAAAAAACTGCAGAATGTTTTCAGTGTCATCAGTTCAGCTATATTAAATAAATGTGGTGTTAAATTTTGTTATAAGAAGCAATGGGAAATGTTTTCATGTAATTTGAAAGCTTTGGATGTGTTATCAAGCTTCTGAATTTCTGGAAATAATCTAATTATCTTTTTTTACTCACAATTTATTCTAAGCTTATAATTATTTGTATTTTACTCTAGCAGCAGTTGGAAATCTCCAGTTCATGTAATGTGTATGATGAAGATGGTGATGATGATGATGATGATGATGATGATAGTGGTGGTGGCGATGATACAGCAACATAACTAATAATTTTAATAATACATTTTATTTAGAAGCACCTTTCAAGACATTATTGGTAATTGAGTGTTGTGCAGTGAATTGTGCCTACAGTTTTGCAAAGTGTGTGTTACAAAATTGCAAACTGAGTGCAAAGCAGTTTTTGTGCTTTTAGTTTTGCAAACTCAGTGAGTGGTTTTGCTATAAGTCTGAATAGTTTTAGAGATTGTGCTACAGGAATCACAGTTAGGGTTTAAGCATTCAGAAAAAACTGTAATTTAGATTGACTTGAAGCATGATTTGATGGCATAGTTCAGTTTTGAACTGTTTTGGGGTCAAAGTTTGGTTTTGCAAGAAGAGTCAGATGTTTTGTGAATGCAGCTTGAAAACTGGGTTTTGTGTTCACAGTGTGGGGAAAAGGAGATCAGCTTTCCAGGAATGTGTCTTAGCAATCGAGAAAAACTGTAACGTGCTGGCAGCTCATGAACAGTTTGTCTCATTTCCGCCTAAAATCCATCTCAGCTGGAAAGAAAGAACGAGGTTGAAGGTGGAAACTTAAAAGAAGAAAAAACCAACATCCTGTGTGCTGAATAAGACACAGGATTACAGTTTTTTCTGAAGCTCTGCTGCTTCTCATTTATTTACTGTCAGAATAGAAAACAGGATTTCTACTCTTCTATTAATGGATGTCAGAAAACTCAATCAGATCATCAGTAGAAACAGTTTGATCAACACTGTAAATGAGACGATTGGTGTTCACTTTAATAACATGGACAGAATAATGAGCTATAATCATAAACTCAATGGAGGAAACTTTCTTCAAGTTTACATTATTTTGAAGGGAAACTTTATCAACCTGTCCCTGATAACATGATGAAATAATCTCTATGATTATGGAAATGAAACAAAATGAGTTCATCAGCCTCACAGAGAACGTGAAGCTGATCTGAGATGTTTGGTTTTATTTGGTTTTCTGTCAGTGATTCAGTTTGATTTTGAAAGACAGTTTGTAACGAAGTATTCATGCTGATTTGATGATGATGATGATGTATGGATTATAGATGGATTAAAATGCTGCACATCGTTTATGTAACTGAATCATTAATATTTTGGACTTCAAACATTTCACTTGATAAGAAATTCAACAGCCAGCGGCAGAAAATTCTGTTATAACAACAGCAGTGAGGCTATAAATTTATTGAACCAGTCGGACAGCGTAGGCGTGTCAGTGCAAGTAAAATCACAGTACAGTAAGTGCCTTTAGGATAACAGAACCTTTATTAGTCCCGCACGTGGGAAATTGTTGTTGTTGTTGTTTTGCCATCAGAATTATTGTCTAAAGGCAAAGAAAGATGCCCAACGGACTGACTTTACCAAATGGACCATCCTAGCCTTGCTGTATTGGATTCACCTTTTATTGTTTATTTTATTTTATTTTATTTTCACTTTGCTAAATACGGGACGGACTTGACTGGGGGAAAGAAAGAGGGAAAGAAAAACAGTGGGGAAGAGGAACGGTGATAAAGGGCAATAAACAAAAACCAACAAAACAAACAGACAATAAATACATGTATCAATCACATGGATCACCTGTTGAGAAAGAAAGAAGAGAAAACAAGCAAAAAAAGACAGAAATATAGCAAAACATCATCGCAACGATCTATGTGAATATAACAGTAAATACTAACTATTAAATATTATTGTGCAGCACGTAAGATTGACAGCGCACAGTGTGCTTCGAGGTAGGAGCCAAAAAGGGTTTAGTTTGTGTGTGTGAGCACCCGTGTGTACACCTGTGAGCATGAGCGCGCTTGTATTTAACAGGTTCCTTCATGTAATGATCTGCTAGAGGGTGTGGGGGCCACAGCCCCGTCCTCCAGGGCATGAAGCAGGTATGGAGGAGATCCAGGCTCCAGACATCCAGAGGCCCTCAGAACACAAGAGACCAAGGAAGACCAACAGAGGGGCAGCCGAGCCACTGTCCCAGAAAGAGCTGAGCAAATTGCTTTTGTTACAGCAGAAAGTGGACAGTGCAAAGTTACATAGCAAAACATTAGAAAAACTCTGGAACAGGATAAGAATAAGATACTATACACAGTAGAATAGAATAAAATTAAATACTATAAACAATAGAATAAAATAGAATACAAATACTATATACAATAGAGTAAAATACAACTTTGCCAGATATTATTCTTGATGTTAATAAATTACTAACATCAAATTATCAACATCAAGAGAAAAACCAGTAAGTGAGCTGCAGAATAAACCACACAGTGATGACAGCAGGTTTGTAAGGACTTCTCAGTCCTGGAGTCTCTACTGTCATGATGGTGTTGGTTACTATGGAGACCATGATTACATAGCAAGAGCCATCCCTCTGCTCCCCTCAGCGGTGAGTGTGGCAGTGTAGCAGTGTATGTGGACTGTTCTGCAGGGATTGTGTCCTCCTACAGTGTCTCCTCTGACAAACTGATCCACCTGCACACCTTCAACACCACCTTCACTGAACCTGTATATGGCCTTCAGATCGTGTCCAGTATAATTCAAGGCCTTGTTGATAACATAATGATAGAAATTGTCTGGTGTGAAGACGAGGAGAGTGCCAGGGTCACAGGTCATAGAACTAGTAAACACATTTGAAGGGAGTAAGTGAACATCCATATTCAGCCCGTTACACAATTCCTCCATAACCAGGAACACATAATTGTTTGTTTACTCTTGGTTAGCATAGTTAACTAAGAGTAAACTACGTATTAACAGCTGTTTTTGTTCCCGGTTAAACTGTTTCCTGCTGAATGAAAATATTTTTAATGTTAGGTTTAATCCAGAGTCAGCTAATCTCAGCCAAACCGATTTTCTCAGGAACAAATAAAACACTGTTAACATTAGTGGTGTGCAGATCGATACTGAAATATCGATTCTTTCGATACCAGTAATTTATGTTATAGAATTGATTCTCATATTTAAATTTCAACATTTTAGTACTTTGGGTAAATTTGTAGTTTTTAATTACAGTTTTTTCTGATTGCTTAAGCACATTTTTTGTAACTATTGGCTAATTTTGCAAAACTCTTCACACAAATAAGAAAACCTGTCACCCAATAATCAAAACATTGTAGTTCTCTTGCAAAAGCAAACACAGGTAGATTAACTCTTCACACCTTCGTAAAAATGGTGTTTCCGTATCAAACAGTACACACAAGCCATCATCTACTAAGCACACAATGGGCCAACTGCACACTGATGGTATGAATACAAAACACATCTGGCTTTTGCTTTCTCTGTGCACAAGGTAGGCTATGTCAGTTTGAGCTCATACTTCTGTCATAGATCCATAAGCATAGAGGGATCCAAACTTCAAGTACTGGTGTTTATTCAAACACATCAAAACAAACACAAGTGTTTATTTCCAAGTATAGGATTATTTGCAATCGCCATAATGACTATATGGGTTACTTGGTCTGCAGTGAACATGCTTCCTCTGCCCCAGCATCTGGTCATCTAGCAATTCTGTAAAGTAACAATTTCAGTATTTTTACATCAATGGTATTGGTGTGTTTCTCATTGGCAAATGGCAGTGCTACAAATCTTTGTGCGAAGTGACTGTACTAACCGATTCTCATTTCAAGATGTCCTTATGATGCTTGCTACAGTGTAGCGGCTCGAGTTAGGCTGGACCCGTTGGCCAGCTACCCTCAGGGTCATTCCACGGTTGATTACATGGTCCACTATTGTAGCTCTGATGTCATCAGCAATTCTATTTCTTACTCTTCCTACCCTTCCTCTCCCCCCTCCTCATCTTCCTCTCCCCCCTCCTCATCTTCCTCTTGCTCCTCCTTGTCCTTGTCGTCCTCTTCATCCTACTTCTTCACCTCCACGTCCTCTTCCTCGGCCTCCTCTACTTCTCACTCTTTCTGCTCCCTCCATTGTACTCCGCACACACAGCTTACCTGTATTATAGTGCTTAGGCTGATTGCAAAGTGAACTAATTATCTAAAAAAGTTTTCACATGTGAAAGTGTGCCAGACAGTTGGCAAATTAGTGTTAATGATAGCCATACATGTGTATACTTTTGCTAGGAGTGTGTTGGAAATTTGGTAATTGAGTGTTGTGCAGTGAATTGTGCCTGCAGTTTTGCAAAGTGTGTGTTACAAAATTGCAAACTGAGTGCAAAGCAGTTTTTGTGCTTTTAGTTTTGCAAACTCAGTGAGTGGTTTTGCTATAAGTCTGAATAGTTTTAGAGATTGTGCTACAGGAATCACAGTTAGGGTTTAAGCATTCAGAAAAAACTGTAATCAGAACACAGTGGAAAGAAACTGTGTCATTCGGATCGTCTAAATTGGAAGGAATTACTTCCTCTTACGCCTTTCATAGTCATATGAGAAATACAGCTGTATAAATGTGTTGCAGCCCCCTGGCGTGCGCACTCACAACAATGGCTGAGCGTAAATGGAGTCACGTGTGGACGTATTTTACCTCCACAAACAGCCAAGAAACTGTTTGCGATACATGTGGCAAGACAGTGAGTTGTTGTGGCAACACCACTAACCTTGTCGTAGAAAATGATGAGCTTATGTTGAGGCGAACTGAAGAGGAGGAGAGGGACAGGTGCTGCTAGGGCGAGACAGACGTCTCTCGCGGAGTCGCTTGAGGTTTTTTTATTTATATATGATAATTCTGCATTATTAAGCAATAAGAACAAGTAGTCTGATGTCTTGTAATCATTATGAAGCTATATTATTATATTATTATTACAATTACATAATACAATTATATATTGGATTTTGAAAAACAATGAAACATTACGTGTTTGTACAGAGTGTCAGTTATGGATCAGTATCGTCGATACCACCCTGAATTTTACTTGGTATCGTATTGGAAAGGAAATCAGTGTTTAAAACACTGTTCGAAATGTTAATGTTTGAAACAAACCAAACATTAACATTTCAAAGTTATCTAAGAGACGTATATATCATGTTTAACTTGAGTAATGAAAGACCGCGGGGTTTTGAATCCGCTCTTCTCGCCGGGCTCTAGTGATCCTTGACCTCTTGGTCTGCTATCAAGCTGGTGGGTAACAGACGTCTTCGAAAACATCAGAGCACTTTTGGAAATATCCTGATAAATCGAGCAGATATTTAAAGTTTACAGAGATACATTCTTGCCTGAAAATAAAGTTCATTTTGTGACCCAGAAAGAGTAATATTTAATATTTAAAAGTGTTTAGCCGCGCTCCTCCACCATTGCTGCATTTGAGTTTTGGACGAAATGTATTCTGGGATATTTAGCTGCACCAAAAACACAAAAATCACCACCAACGCATCCTCCATGAAACAGGCGGAGCGAGAACACATCCGGAAATTTTGTTGCGTCCTCAGCTTGATGCGTGCTTTGAATTGGAACAGTGCTTGGTCTCCGATTGATGACGTATTACGAGTACACGAGAACACGAGTACGCATATTGAGATGGGGCCAATATTTCCAGGTTTTTCACTCACTTGATGTATCAGGATTACTCCACGTTCAAAAGTGCCTGAGTTGATCTATTTTTTATTTACTTATTTATTTATTTGATGGATCCGCCTTCCCCTTGTGTCGACCATTCTCACCTGCTGGTAAGCCTCAGTCCTGAACTCCTCTTCCCTGTATGGTTGAATTTGTAGGGGTTTTTTTATTTGTTTTTTGTTGTTGTTTTTTTTTTAATAAAAACCAACTTTAAATCTTGGAAGCACATCTGCCTCTTTTTAGCATAAAGAACCTGTGCACCTGACTGTGTTAAACATATAAATATGTATTAACCCTTTAAAGCCGGTCGGGGCGGACACGCTCCATTTTGCGTAACTATTTTTAAATCCCGGTAGCTCTGCAACCACGTGAGCTAGCGCAATAATTTTTTTGCATATGAAACCAGAGGAGTTGTACTTACATCTTATGCCATCAGCTTGTCCTAGGTCACAGTTTTCTTCCACATATAGCTTTGCAAAAACTGCATTAAAAAGCAGCAACAAAAATATAATATTCCAGAAACACGCTTTGCCGATCCGATCAGCTGTTCGTAACACTTCCTACGTCCATCAGCGTGAACTATCACATGACCGCATGACCTGCCCGAAACCGGAAGTGACGTCATTTTGCAGAAATGTAGTTTTTAACCATCGTGGCCTCATGAGCCTATACTTGTGTTTTTAAAAGTTATCTTTGACTTTATGACTTTCTGTGTCGTTTCTGGGATGCTTAGGACTCATATTGCACTGCTGGAAATAGTTTATTTTGATGCATATGCTGTTATTTTGCAAATTTGCACTATAATATATTTTTTCGTTTTTCCTGCAGTATATGAAAATTGGTGTATCTCAAAAATAAAACTATGAAGACACTTAAAATAAATTTCCTTTGGTGGGAAACTAGTTTTTGCAACTTTTTTGTATTTACAGTTTTGAGGGATAAGCCTCTTAAATTTCTCTAACTAGAAATATATGTAAAAAAAACAAAAAACGATTTTCAATTTTTTTGTAGTTTATTGCACTTTTTTTGCAATTTATGTAATTACTATGCACTTAATGCATACATATTATTAAAATTTGGGCTATAATGGTTGTATTGATGTATAGCAACTTGAAATACTCCAAAAAATGGCTCCACAGCATGTAAAAATATAATATAAGCTCTGGCGGACTTGGTTCTATGGTAGGTCTTAAAGGGTTAAAGTACTAAATTAAAAAATTAATGTACTAAAATCTTCAACCTTTCCTTGTCATCAAACACCGTCCCGCCCTGCCTCAAAACCTCCACCATCATCCCCATCGCCAAGAAGACAGCTGTGGCCAGCCCAAATGACTACAGGCCTGTTGCACTTACGCCTGTAGTGATGAAGTGCTTTGAGAGACTGCTCTGTCAGCACATCAGGGCCGGTCTGCCTCCCACTCTTGACCCCCACCAATTTGCCTACAGGACAAATCGTTCCACCGAGGACGCTATCACCATAGCGCTCCACACTGCGCTAAGTCACCTGGAGCACTGAGGAAGCTATGTGAGAATGCTCTTTCTGGACTTCAGCTCAGCATTCAATCATATCATCCCGGAGATCCTGGTCCAGAAACTGTCTCACCTGGGACTCTCCACCCCCATCTGCCTCTGGATCAAGGACTTCCTGACAAATAGACCACAGTCTGTCAGACTCGGCCCCCACCGGTCCAGCACCATCACACTCAGCACCGGGTCTCCACAAGGATGTGTTTTGAGTCCCCTCCTGTTTACGCTCTACACATCCGACTGCTCCCCTACCCATCTCTCAAACACCATCATAAAGTTCGCGGATGACACCACAGTGGTTGGACTCATCTCAAGGGGGGATGAGTCGGACTACAGAGATGAGGTCAACAGACTGACTGAGTGGTGTTCAGTTAACAACCTCCAACTGAACACCACGAAAACTAAAGAACTTATCTTGGACTTCAGGAAGGGCAGAGCAGACCCGGCCCCACTTTACATTCACGGGAACTGTGTGGAGAGGGTACACTCCATGAGGTTTCTGGGCGTGCAGATATCTGATGACCTCTCCTGGACTGCAAATACTACAGCGGTGGTTAAAAAGGCCCAGCAGCGTCTCCACTTTCTGAGAGTGCTCAGGAGGAACAACCTGGAGGAGAGGCTGCTGGTGACATTTTACAGAGCCACCATAGAGAGCATCCTAACGTACGGCATAACATCATGGTATGCAGGGTGCTCAGCTGCAGACAGGAAAGTACTGCAGAGGGTCATCAACACAGCCCAGAAGATCACTGGCTGCTCTCTGCCCAGCCTGGAGGTCACTGCAAACTCTCGGTACCTCAGCAGAGCTGGCAATATCATCAAGGACCACTCTCACCCCAGCAACCAACTGTTTGAACTATTACCGTCAGGCCGACGGTACAGGTCACATAAAACCAGGACAAACAGATTCAGGGATAGCTTCTTTCCCAGAGCTATCACCGTAGTGAATAAGCACAAAAACAATTGAACCTATTCCATACCGTCACTGTCATTATATTATGCTTAAATCACTTTAAGCATATTTGCACTGCAGAAGACATAATGTGGATTGCACAACACTGGACATTATATTCTTCATTTCCAGTTAATACTTGTACAGCTGCTGTTATTGTGTATATATTTATTTATATTTTGTCATACATTCTTATATAGTTCTATATTGTGTATTTTGTTGTACAGTTATTATTTTCAACTTTAATTTATATATTTTATCTTATTCTTTCCCAGTTAAAGTTACCCTTCATTCTAATTTGTGTTGTACAGTTGTTTCATTTTTAACCTTAATTTATATTTTATTCCTTCCTAGTTAAATCTACCCTTTTTAATTTTTCATATTTATTTCCTATCTTATTCATAGCCTTTTCCTTTTTTGTTTTCTTTAGGTCATGAGCAGTTGTCCAAGCATTTCACTGCATATCGTACTGTGTATGACTGTGTACGTGACAAATAAAATTTGAATTTGAATTTGCTATTCATACTGTCATTATATTAATGCTGCTATCCTGTATACATTGTACATACTATTGTTTGAGTACTTACGATTGTTTTTTTGTACTGTTTATATTTTACATTTATATTTATTATTGAAACTTGCACCAAGGGAGTGGCACTCCAATTTCGTTGTACTCTGTACAATGACAATAAAGGCTATTCTATTCTAAAGCCACTAAAGTGTCTTATAATCCCTGTTAACACATGCCTGCTGACACATGATACACAGTAATGTGTGTTTGAATACAACCTGAAACCTGTTAATGTTCTGATTTAACAGCAGATTTCTCCACATGCAGGACAGAGAAATTCCTGCATCTGTCATTGACACCGACTCTGACTATGAATGTGTTCACTTCATTTTTGTGTGATTTGGTTTCTTCACGTGTCTCCTTCAGTGCAAATAAAGGACTGTTAGAGTGTGTGCTGTGTGTTTTTCTGAAGCATGACAATCCTTTCCAACAAGTATTTCCAGCTGTTTGTCTCCACTCTGCACTTTAGTCTTTCTTCCTGTCATGTCTGTGTTTGTCCACCAGATGTCGCCCTCAGATCATTTTCTCCAAATCAAAAGCATCAGATTTGTTGAGACGCTCTGCCTGCCAGACACAGCTCAGGGCAAAGAAACATGTCCATACTCCACAATATACAGGCCTGTATCGTTTATTGTCTGTATTTAAATGTATAAATGATCAAATATTAAAAATAATATTAAAAGTCAAACATTACGTATTTAATTTTTTTTTACATTTTAAAGGTTCAAACCTCAAACACATTAAGTTTACAGTCATATATGATCAAGAAAATCAACAATCTTCACATTTCAGAAACTGGAAGCAGCTTTAAATGTGACTAAAATAATGATAAAACAATCAATTCTCTAATCATTGACTAACTGATGAATCACTGCAGCTCCAATATATTGTTGCATTTGACAACCCACTACAGCAACTACAGAATAAAAGCACTAACCAGACTGATGACAGATTTCAAACATGCTGAATATGAAGAGTAGTATCATTTAAACTCACATGATTATCAGCCATAAGAACAAATTCAGATTTATATTGATGTAAGGTATATAAATGTAAGTACAGTTTGAATCACTGCAATATTATTTTCACACATCAATGGACCACTGAACTTCTCAGCTTCTAAAATGTAAAGCCTCATTTAGAAACTACACAAGTACATATAATGGTCAGGGATCAACATGAACCTGTCTTCTCTGTTTGACTTTAATCAACTCTGCAGTGGCTCCAAATTCATATAGACAAAGTCCAGCATAGAGCAGCTGAGTGAATGTGGTCTGGACTCTGTGGAGGAGAGTCATGGTTTCAGAGACGCTGTAGAAAGACAGAATACCTGCTCTGTGATCCAGGTACACTCCTACTCTGGAGGACCGAGGACCTGAGAGGACAGTTTGGACATCGTTGTGAAAAAATGTAAAACTTCCTAGATACCAACGTAATGCCCAAGATTTGTCATTGTTTCCAAATAAACATTCATTGCCCCACGCTGTTCTGCTGATATTCTTGTATGCGACTGCTACACAAACTCCTCCCCCTCTCCACTCCACCTCCCAGTAACAACGTCCAGTCAGACTCTCTCTACTCAGGACCTGACACCATGCAGTGAATCTGTCTGGATGATCAGAATAAAATTGTTGTTGTTTCATAAATGTTACTTTTCTGTTCCCCTCAGATAATAACAGACGTGTGTTTGCTGTGTTTGGATCCAGTGTGATTTCACGTGAATATTTTAAGAATCCAGCTCTGGTCTTTGGCTCAGGTGGTGACAGTAAAACATCCACTTCAGTGACTGTCAGTGAGATGTTTGTCCATTCCTCTCTCAGAATGTCCTGTAGTTTATCTCTGGTCTCTGACACAGCTGCTGTCACATCCTCAAAGTAGCTCAGAGGACGAATATTGATGCTGGATGAGTGTGTAGACTCACTGAGTGCTGACAGTGAGGGGTAGTTGTGTAGAAACTGGTTGTGATCCTCTGTGTGTGAGAGCTGCTCCAGCTCGCCGTCTTTCCTCTTCAGCTCAGCGATCTCCTGCTCCAGCTTCTCCTGAAGCTCTTTGACTCGACTCACTTCAGTTTCCTGCTGGGATCTGACCTGCTGCTTCACATCAGAGCTTCTTTTCTGGAGGAGACGGATCAGCTCGGTGAACATCTTCTCACTGTCCTCCACTGCTTTATCAGCAGAGCCATTGATGGCCTCCACCTCCTGTTGAAGCAGCTTCACATCTTTCTCTCGCTCCTGGATTCTCTGCTGGATGTTTAGTCGTCTCACCTCGAGCTCCTTCTGCTTCTCAGTCCTTTCTGCTGCAGCTGGGACTGTTTCATGGCCTTTATGTTCATCCATTGTGCAGAGATAACAGATACTCTGCTGATCAGTACGACAGAAAATCTTCATCACCTCATCATGACGAGAGCAGATGTTCTCCTGGAGCTTCAAAGAAGTTTTAACCAGCGTATGCTTTTTAAAAGCTTGAGATTCATAGTGAGGTTGGAGGTGTTTCTCACAGTAAGAGGCCAGACAGACTAAACAGGACTTGATGGCTTTCAGCTTCCTCCCAGTGCAGACATCACAGGCCACATCTTCAGGTCCAGCATAGCAGTGATCAGCTGGAGCAGCTTGGAGTCCAGTCTTCTTCAGCTGCTCCACTAAAGCTGCTAACATGACGTTTTTCTCCAGGACAGGCCTCGGTGTGAAAGTCTTCCTGCACTGAGGGCAGCTGTGGATTCCCTTCCTGTCCTCTTCATCCCAGAAACTTTTAATTCTCTCTGTTTTTTCAGATATTTAGTTAAGTAGAAACTGATATTCAGCAGGAACAAAATGTAACACGACATCAACGTTAAATATGCATTATAATAAATACGTACAAAAACGTTTTTTAGCCTGGGCCACTCAGGTTTTTAAATCTCCAGGCCTTTTTGGGGGGCATTGCCACTTCTCCACACCTGCGTCTCTGCTCCGTGCGTCATCAATTCTTACTTGTGATTGGACCATTGTTACTCGTGCTTTCTAGTGATGCACCGTAAAGTTTCGTAAAGCACATCTTCTCATCTTCCAGTAACCGTCTGAAATGTCTCTCTTGCCCAACTGGTCGAGGAGCTACAGTGGTACAAATCACCCATGGTAACACCTAAGAGGAATTGACTTTTCTTTTTCCAGACAGCAGTAGCTTGTGAACAGTTTGTGCTACCATAATACACCAAATATCGCCGTAAAGTGCAGCTTTTCTTCTTTTAAAAACCGTTCATATTATGTCTCTAACATACACAATGACGGAGTTACAGTCATTTAAAGAGCACATGTAAAATGGGCCCACCAGTGGATAAACAGAGCGCACTGATATGAATGGCAGCATTTTACAGGATTCACTATAAAGATGGTTGAACAGGATGGTGACACTACATTGATGTGACGGACTACAAATCTATTCTCCACTCATGACTCTGTGCTGAGTCTGCATAATAAAGGAGGGTTTGTATGAAGTAGAAACTTTCATATAAAACATCTCTGTTACCAGTTGCTTCGTGTACAGGTTGATGGAGTGGAGGGTGATTTTCCAGCATCTGTGCTGAATAAAATCCTTTAAGTGCTGCAGGATTTGATGGACTGCCTCTGTGTGATTAACAGAGTGAATTACCAGAAATCCGTTACCAGAAATCCACCGAGCTGCTGATCCGCAAGCTGCCCTTCCAGCGCCTGTTGCGCGAGATCGCTCAAGACCAGGGGCGGAGCGTGGGGGTGGCTTACTGGGCTTAAGCCCGGGTTGTTTTGTCAGAAGCCCGGGGTCTTTTGGAGTGTAATTTTTTCATAGTTAGATGCCTGGCTGACAACTGTATAAAAGAAAAAGTACACACAATATTCGAAGCACATAGTGCACACTGTGGGAATTTACGACTGTGCGTGAATCCCCCTCTGATATTGGTATGATCCGAGCTCAGGCACTAAGCGACTGAGCGAGGGGGCGGGGCAGCTGCTGCCTGTGAGTGCGCTTTTGGAGAAACGGAGCCAGCCATACTAAGGAGAGCTTACAGTTTACAAAACTAAAAGCACAAAAACTGCTTTGCACTCAGTTTGCAATTTTGTAACACACACTTTGCAAAACTGACAGAAGTATGAGCTCAAACTGACATAGCCTACCTTGATTCTGTCGGTTAGGTTTGGGTTGTTTTCTTATTTTAATAGAGGGAGTTTTATTAAACATGGACATGTATTAGAGGGGCCCATTATTTTTGTAACAGTGCACTTAGAAAACCTGTCAAGTGATTTTGTTTTGTACTTTGATGAGCTAATAATTAGCTCTCTTTTTCTAATTTTTGTTCTAAGCAGGCCTGGAAGTGAGTGAATTAACAGCGCTGTAAAAATTTCTGGGAGAACAAACATAAGGTGAGCTTTCCAGATTACAATGGGTGGAGGAAAGGCTACCTGTGGGGACCTGATCAGGTTGTAAGTCCCTGTCTAAAAGGATTGCCGCGAGCCAATCCAGTCCAAGAGCATAAAGAACTATTGTCCTACAAAACAAAATAAAATAAATGAATGAGCTCATGTTGCTAAGGGTGGAGAATCAAATTATTTTTGCTGGAGTCTCCACTATCAGCAATATCTCGTGTCAATGTATCTGGTGTGAATGTGTGTGACTGGACCAAGGTTAGGATGAATAAATGTGGACAAACAATTTACCATGCCGGCAAGAGAAAGGGGATGCTTTGCTTTGCTTTGCTTTTGCCATGAGCAGGAGGAGCGGGAGACTTACTTTTGGGGATGCTGATTTTGGGTTACTGGTGTTGGCTTTAAATAAACTCTGTGTTATTGACTGGGTTTAGATTATGGTACTAGATTATAGTGTTGGGAAAATGCCAAATGCTAAAGGGGAGAAAATTTTGACGTTACTCATGTTACCATTAACCAAAGCAGGCCACTCTAGAAGTCAATTAAAATTTATAGAGAAAAATAACTAAAACAAAAGTAATATTTATGAGTCACATCGGAGATTGCTAGACTTAAAATAAAATAAAATGCAGTTATAGAATAACGAACGCTTATCTAAGTGACCAAGGTTTCTTGCTTTAAAGCAGGAGCAAAGTGAGGAAAGCATATATATTTTGGCTAAGTCTGATAAAGTATAATTAGAATGTACCATTACATTAAGAGGAGCAAAATGAAATCAAAATATGCTATATCAAGAACATGTTATAACACAGGAAATGTGAGTTTTTAAATGAAATTAGTGTTAACACACAGGTGTTGTTTCTAGGTAGCTTTTAGCTATGATAAAATTTACGAATACGTAATTGCTTATATGCTTAAACTTAATTGAATAAAATGTTTATTTTGTATTGGATCTTTTAGTAGAAAAGGCGCTTATAATGATTTTCTTGTGAAAGGTGACTTTAGGTCAGAGTTAAGGCACTTGCAGCAGCGACAGTTTGTGTACAGGATGTTGATGATCAGATAAGGAAAAATAGAGCGAGCAACCGGACATGAAAGCAGAGCTTTAAGAGTTTTTAAAACGATGAGTCACGTTGAAGAATATATATATAACTAGAAGTAAAAAGTCAGGAACATAATTAGGATCATGCTTTTGATTAAAGAGTCCCAAACATGATAAGTTAGGGAGGTGCAGGAAAAGGTGTTTTGTTTCCTTTGCAGAAGATCTTGGCGACCACAGGGGGGTGAGGATGCTGGAGGCCCGAGGCCTGGTGGACCACAATAGAGGGACTGAGAAAAACCTAATCTTATGCATGGGTGTTCTCAAATGGGAGCTGGTGTTTATTACTGGACCACTTAGATGACATGAGGTTGTTCTCTGATTCGCTGAGCCAAAAGGACGGCTAGAGAGGGTCAGAGCGAGGACACAATGTATTGCGACCTCTGGTGTTCCAGAGGTCGAGAGAGGGAGTATTGAGAGTGGAGAGATATTTTGCTGTTATTGTTAACAATCATCATCATTACCATTGCATTAATAATATAATTGCATTCAGATGTTTAAACATTTTGGTACCCAATTAGCCTTTATTACAGGTGCAGTTATAACCACTTTAAACTGTTGAGTTGAATCTATAATCTTAAATGCTTTTGAATGCTTGTTATAATCTTAAGTGTGTATGTGCTGATTCTGTTGAATTTGAGTACACCCTGTACAGAGTCAGAGTGACAGGAAACTGCAGGCTTGCAGAGACTTGCAGAAGTGAAACCGAAAGCAGAATCTAAGTGCAGGTTATTCTGAGGAGCTGGTTAGACGAGGCTATGTGAATAACTAGGGTATTCAAATTGTCTGTTATACTTTTATATTCTTTTATTAAGCTTTTAGTAGAGGTTCTTGATTAAAACATTTATTCAACATAGTACATATAGTTTCAGTTATTACACATAAGGATGAGCCTCTGTTCTGGTGAAAGGTCAGAAGTGCAACGGGTGAGATGAGAGAGCATTTAAGGACGAGACACACATACAGTTAGTGAGCGTTAGTAGGCGAGAGGTGACATAGAGGCCGAGTGAGGTCATGACATGTACACACACACACACACACACATTAGTTAGACTCATTTATAGGTGAGAGGTTAGTCATGTCTGGTTGTAACTGCGAAATTGGCTCTGCAAAAGAGGAACCGTTTCTTGTTGTCTCTGAAAATGAGGAATGGTGTCTGACAGGATGAGTGGCTTGAACGGGAAGTCAAAAGGTTGACAGGAAATACCGGCCATGAAGATAGAAGACAATGTTCTTTCGAACTGTGTTAAAAGTCATTGTGGTTTTGATCTGACCTATGTATGAAATGTATCTGTGACGTATGAAGGGGTGTCATTAATTCAAACCCTGATGCTATAAAATAATTGTTTGTTCTTTGATTAAGTCGAAGATCAATTCCTGTCTGCGTACAGAGTGATCTTCCCACGCGTGTATTCATTAAAATCAATTGTTTGACCAAGTTCTGGACCATGGTTGTTTGTACTCTCCTTCCCCAATATTTGAACCTTAACATTATATAAATAAAAGTCAAAAAACATAATTAGGTTCATGCTTTTGATTAGGGAGTCCCAACCATAGGTTGAGGCGTGGTAGGAAAAGGTGTTTTGTTTCCTTTGCAGGAGATGTCGGGACCAAAGCGACCACAGGGGTGGCGAGGATCCTGGAGGCTGGAGACCGAAGGGAGCCACTAGAGAGGGACTGAGAAAAAGGACAGACCACTAGAGATTGACAAGTTCACTGACCAACTTTAGGCTCACTGATACATTTGGTGTGACCAACCTCAAGCATGGAGCGTTCTCAAGTGGGAGCTGGCGTTTTATTACTGGACCAACTAGACGACATGAGTTGGTTGTCTGATTCCCTGAGCTAGAGGATGGCTAGAGAGGGTCAGAGCGATGACACTAGTAAAGTGTGGAGGGTCACCAAGAGAGGGAGTGTTGATATGAGCCAAATATTTTACTGCTACTATTCATAATCTACAGCATTGATATTTCATTCACATGTTTAAACATATTGGCACCCAATTAGCCTTTATTACAGGTGCATTTATAACTGTCACGGTCTGGGGGGCAGACCGTGGGGGATGTTGGAGAAAGGACCCAAACGCTGGACTTAATGAAATGAACAGTGGGTTTATTTACAGTGAGGTAAATGTACACCACACATTGAATCTCCAAAAGTGCTCCCTCGACTCCCGTGACGTGTCTTCTCCCAAGTGCTGGTATCCCGTGCTCTCTGCCCCTGTGCCTTCACACACCCCGTGTGTCTTGCAGTCCTGTGTTCCACTCTCCTGAGGAAAAAACACAGACACAGCCGTTATGGCACCAACTCCAGCAGGCATACACTGACCAGCACTACAAACACTGACATGGAGTCTAACTCAACGATCCTGCGCCGGAGGAAGCTCCATCGCTCTGTTAAGTAGCTCCCCCGACGATCCTGATCAGAAGCAGGTGTGTGGTAAGCTAGGCGTGACCAGCAGCTGGCAGGGCCACACCCATCAGGCCTGCAGGTGGCTGTCCTTCATCCTCCAGCCTCACACACATACACACACCAGCATTGAACACAAGAACACAGTGCAGCAAACATACATCCAATACACTAATAACAATAAAGGTCCACACTGTTCACGAACCCCGAGTCCCCGGAACCGGGTCCGTGACAATAACCCCTTTAAACTGTTGAGTTTAAATTTATAATCTTAAATGCTTATATACTGATTATATTACTTTATAAGAAAGGCCCAACTCTGAGTACACTCTGTGCCAAAAAGTCCTGACAGGAAACAACATGCTTTTGCAGAGCGTGCTTTTGCACCCAGAAAGTGAAACTAAGCAGAGTGTAAGAGACGTGGAGCTTAGAAGGTTAATCCTACAGTAAAAATAGTAGCTGAGCAAAGGCCTGAGTGTATTCAGCAACCTGCTGCGTTTGAGTTTGCTTGGTAACAGATGACTCAGAATAAGTCAGGAAGTATACTTCTAAAATGTCTTTGTTTCCTCTGTAAAGTGTACATTTTTTGGTTGTTATTTTGAGGAGCCGTTTGGATTATGCTATTTGAATAACCAGGTTATTCATTATTATCTTTTATTTGTTTATATGCTTTTATTATGTCAGGGTTCCTGGGTTGGTGACCCAGTGTTTTCAGTTTTGTCACATTTAGGTTATGTTGCCACATCAATGTTCTCACTTCCTGTTTTTTCCCTGTGTCAGCTTGTCTCTTGTGTCATTAGTCAGATTATGTTCAGCCCTGTACTCACCTGTTTCCAATCATTGCCATCATTCAACATGTGTATTTAAGTTCCTCGGGTTCACCAGTTCTTTGTCGTGTCATTGATGTTGATGTTCGTGTGATGTTGTCCTTCCCGTGTGTTCTCTCAGTTCAGTCAGTCATTCAGTGATCCAGCCAGTCAGTGTCCGTTCACCCTCTGTTCATCCTCTCCTTATAATAAACCTTCACCAGTCTTCACCTACCTGCGAGTCCTGCGTTTGGGTTCCTTCTTCCTCGCCTCCACACAACGCCTGACAGAATGACACGACCCGTGCCACGAAGACACGATTGGAACCCAGCGGACTCGGACCTCTACGAGCGGCAGGAGGCAGCGCTTTCCCGTTGGGCAGAGGAGCTCAGGGGAAAACAGCGGCTCTTCGCGGAGAGAGAGCACGTCTTCGAGGGACTCTCCTGGCTCTGGGCGGGCCTCGGAGACGCCGCGTTCCCCCACCTGCTGCCTCACCTGCACCGGAACATTTGCCGCGGAGAGTGGACGTTTCACGCCGCGCTTCGGCTGCTCCCTCTCTCGCCGCTCCGCTCCTCGCTCACACACCCGCCGCCTCATTCGCCGGACCTCCACCTTCGCCACGGCACAGCGGCTACGCCTCCCACCTCGGCTCAACGGAGGCAACCGCGCCAGAGGCTCAGCTGTTTACCCCGGCTGCTTCCTCTTCCCAGAGAAAGCGGTGCACACGCCGCCATAATATGGACCATTTTCAGCAACTCCTGGTGGTGAGTGCCAGTGACTGTTTTCCACACCCTTCGTCTGATTACTCCCTTAAAACGCACAGTACACTCACTTCTGATTCATGGGGAGTTTCCTTCCTAGAGGACGATGTGGACTGGGAAGACTTTTTCTGCTCTGCTCCCTCTGAGCTGGGATTCATTAAGGACAACCCCCGCACTTCAACACCTCCGGAGACAGTTCAACTAAAGACTGTAAATGGTGATGGCAGAAAGGCCAGAGCAATCTCCGATAAATCTGTTACAGTCCGTGTGTATGCAAACCCTAGGCCTGCTTACTCTAGGACCGTTTTATCCGAGCCTGCTCCTTCGTCCACCTGTCAGCCTGTTCCGGTTTCATCAGTTCCGGCCACTGTTGAAAATACTCATGCACCCAAACCTGTCAGTATCACTCACCCAGTCATTATCTCCACTCCCGTCAGTCAGCCTATACCCACACCAGTGCCAGCTCCCAGGAGGAGGGCAGCTGCGACCCAGTCTACCTCCACACCCGTTCCTGTTTCTCGGGTGGGGGTGACTGGTGTCCAGCCACCTCCCGCACCTGTCCCAGCGCCCAGGCTGAGGGCGGCCAGGATCTGACCTGACCCCCCTAGAGGCTCGGCTGAGGCTCTCCAGCCAGCGCCCTCACGCTCCGGAGGCACGGAAGAGCTAACCTGTCCACCTGCTAATTCGCCAGCCCATCCATCTCCTCACTCAGCTTTCCATGCCCTAGCACTATCTCTAGTTAGGCTAGCTGACCTGTCCCCTGCTCAGGCACCAGCCTTACTAGCCCAAGCTGCAGCTTTATCCCCCTCACTAGCTCAGTCTTTAGCTCAGCCATTAGCCGTACCAACCTCAGCTCAGCCATTAGCCTCACCGACCTCTGTTTATCCATTAGTCTCCTCAGTCCAGTCAGTTCACTCCCCTGCTGTTCAGCCTTCACTCCAGTCCCCTGTAGTCCAGTCTCCTGCCCTCCAGTCCCCTGTAGGTCAGTCTCCTCCTGTCCTCCAGTCTACTCTAGTTCAGTCTCCTGTCCTCCAGTCCCCTCCAGTTCAGTCTTCTGTCCTCCAGTCCCCTGTCCAGTCAGTCCAGTCTGCCCCTGTCCAGTCAGTCCAGTCAGTCCAGTCTGCCCCTGTCCAGTCTGCTCCCGTCCAGTCAGTCCAGTCGCCTCCCGTCCGGCCACCTGTAGCTCAGTCGCCCATTCTCCCGCCGTCTGTAGTCCAGTCTTCTGTAGTCCAGTTACTCATTCACCATCCTGTTCAGTTCCCTGACCTGCAGCCACAGCATCCAGAGCCAGCTGCGAGCTCTCCCGCTCCTCAGCCAGGGGTTTCCGCGCCCGCTGGCCCGGCCGCTCCTCAGCCGACTATTTCTGGATACCGCGGTGTGTGCCGCTGCTCCACTTGGGAGAAAGAAAAAGAGAGAAGCTGACTCTGCGACGCGAATGGACTCTGTGGATCTGTTGTTTTTACGTGTTGTTGGTTTCTTCTTCTAAGGATTAATTCTTCTGTGGAGAGCCTGGACATGAACATTTCTGCTGGCTTTTCATTCCCCTTTCCCTCTGCTGAGACTAGACTGACTGTAGCACATGTGAGTGATAACTTGGCCGACTACAACTTATGGTGCTGGTCTTCGGCTCAGTATAACGAAACGATTTAGAACTAATCTTGGATTGAGCTCTAGTGTTGCAGACATGCTATTGTAATAACATGGTTGTGATCACTCCAGTCTAATTTCAGTTGTTGGGCGAAATTTTATTTGTGGTTTTTCTAAATTTAATCTTGAATGGCATTTTTGCAGTTTTGTCTTTCTAGTCTGACCTAACTGACTCTTTTACTGCTATATCAATAACTGCGCTGTGCCCTGAAGCGGCTTAATTTTTTTTTGAAATCGCAATGGCACACTACCCAGACGACTCTGACTCAGACATGGAACTTAACTCGCTACCTATGTGCCAGATAGTTGAAAATGTGACTCCTAGCCTTAGCCAACAAGTGGTGGAGTTAAGAACTGAGGTGAATAAGCTTAGTGATTGTTTACATGACTCACTGAACATACAGCAGAGTTTAATAAAGCAGTGGGACCAACTCACAACGGGGACCTCTCCCCCTCCTGCAGTCCCACAGTCTCCTGTTTTCCCAATGGCCACATCGACACCTCATGTTCCTGCTAGGGACAAAACTGAACCCACCAACAGTACCAATCCATTCCTGCCCAGCAACCTATTTCAACCTACAAATCCTTTCCTCCCATCTCACTCACTCGAGCTCAGCAGCACTTCCAGAGTGATTGCGGCAGCTTTACATCACGCCAAACTGGAGCCTCCTGTGTATGCTGGGGACGGCAAAGTGCAACCTGAGGACTGGTTAAATGCAGTTTGCACAGATGTCACAGGGTGGAAAGGGACAAGTTATCTAAGTTTTTCTACTATGCATGTTTTGCTGTGTTTTACCTTTTTAATATTTTAATATTGTACACTGGCTTATTTTTGAGTTTTACTGCATGTTTTAATGGTATTTATTTGGTGACTTGTCCTGGAAAGACTCCGCCCCTACCTGATAATAAACTGATCACACCTGCGAGAGATCCCAGAGAGGCCAATAAGAGGGCCTGACAGACCACAGGAAGCAGTTCGACCGAGAGGCTAGAGAGACGGCCAGGAGTAAGTGGTGTCAGGCGGCAGCGCCTGCAAGCCGAAGGGGCTGGTGGAGCTGGGCGTTAGGGGAGGACAGAACACCAGCGCGCAGAGGACCAGCGCACAGGGCACCAGTGCAGAGAGTGACAGTACCAGCGGGGAGAGCGGAGACAGCACCAGCGGAAGGCACGGGACGGCTGTGTGGCTTTGCAGTTTTAAAGAAGCGGCGGGCGGAGTTGAGAGCTCTGCCCACCCGGGGTAAGTCTTCGACTTATCCCCTTTTATTGAATAAAAACTGCCGGAAGAATAGTGACTGCCGCTCCTCCCTTTCTCTAGCATATCAAGACGCGAATGCGGAAAGGAAGGAGAGGACTCTGCTGGGTTTCCCTTTTACTTCGCTGGATTTCTTCACTCCCTGGGACTTTTATGCCGTGGTGGATCCCACTGGACTTTTAATGTTGTGTTTTATTGATTTTTATTGTGTTATCCCTTGGCCAAGGTTGTTTTAATTCATTTTACATTTTTAACTATTTAAATATAATAAATTATATTTTTAATTCTACAGTTTTTTTTATCGTGTGCTTTCCCTTGGCGGCTCCACTGCTCTGCCCGCTTTAAGGAAGGTTTCCTTCCTTTTAAAAAAACACAAACCACCTTGGAAATAAAATCAGCCTTTCTGCTCCGTTACACATACAAAGCCTCATTGAACCTAACCGATGGGCAATTGCTAAACGAACTGCCACACTTTCTTGCAAAAGAGCCCGGGAAATGGTTCAAGGCATTGAGCTCCCACATCACATCATGGGCTCAATTCTGTCAACTGTTTAAGACCGTTTTTCTGCCCTCCGACAGCCAAGAACGCATCCTGAGAGGAATTTTGGATCGTGTTCAGGCTCAGGACGAACCGCTCCCAACCTTTGTTGCCCACATGTTGAGTGAGTTTGACAAACTGAAGAGTCCTCCACCTGAAAAAGACAGAATCGACCTAATTAGTAAACATGCTCTTGAAAAATACAGAGTTGCCCTGTATGGCGCTAATGTCACTTCTGTAATGGACCTGCTGCTACGTGCTCATGAGCTTCACTCAGTGCTTAGACCACAAAGACCACAGCCTGCTTTATGTGGCAAAGACAACTATAAGCCTGAACCGTACTGCTTCAAATGCTCTCAGTCACTACACGCACCTGCCCAAACTGTAACACCCAACCTCATTTGCCACAACGAGCCTCAAACACCACTAGGCATGACCCAGTCCAGCCATTGCCGGCACCTGGCCCCTCTGACCCTGGCCATGAAAAGGTGGAATTAAGCAGCACCACATCCCAGCCACAATACAGGCAGTCGGGAAACTACAGGGGGGGGGAGGACATTTCACAGAGGCCAACCTTCCCCCAGTTACTATTGGAGCCTCACACGCCTGATTCACCACAGGGTGGACACAGTCTTGGACACTTGGAAGACAATTTTTCACAAGTCCACTGGAATACCCCACTAAGAACAAAAGTGAACTTCAATGCTTCATCTGTGGATGCTACCCTCGACACGGGTGCTTCCCTCTCGGCTGTACGAACAGATCTCATTCAAGTAAATGACTCTTACCCTAGAAACACAAGTGAGTGGAATGGTCCTGCAGTTAACCTCACCAATAATGCTCCCTGTATCCCTGAGGGTGTTATTTGGCTCAATATTGGATTCATGAACAAGAGCTTTTACCGGCATTTTGCAATAATACCGGATTTGTCCTCTCCTTTCATTCTGGGAATGGATTTTATGGCAAGAGCTTCTGTTTCTATTCACATTCCCACTAGAACAGTCTACATGGGCAGCTCCTGTAGTCATTGTAAATAGAGCGGCCGCAGAACCAAGGTTTTGTGTGGACTTTCGAGGGCTCAACCAAGTTACCCGAAAAGACTCTTATCCCCTGCCTCGTGTAGATGAGTCTTTGGACTTTCTGGCACGGGGAAAGTTTGTCCCCACATTGGACTTAGCGCGAGGCTATTGGCAGGTTGCTGTAGCAGAGGACTCGAAGCCTAAAACTGCCTTCATCTCTCACTCTGCAACGCACCTGCAACTTTTCAGAGACTCACGAACTCTGTGAGGACCATGTCACATCAGCCCTGATCCTGTCATTTCCAGACTTCAACCGTTCCTTTTCCATTCACGCCGATGCATGTGACATTGGTCTTGGGCAGTGTTGATGCAAAAGGATGACAAGGGTCGTGAGTATGTTATGACTTTTGCTAGTTGCTCCCTTCACAAAGCTGAACTCCCCTACTGCACTTCAGAGAAGGAGTGCCTTGCTGTGATATGGGCTCTGGAACACTTCCGCCCATATGTTGAAGGTGTTCATGTTACCATCTTCACTGACCACAACAGTCTCAGGTGGCTCATATCTCGTCAAACCCAACGGGCCGACTCGCCCGCTGGTCACTTCGTTTGCAGTACTTTGATTTCACAATAGTGCACAAACCTGGTGCACGAAACAAAGTTCCCGATGCACTGTCACACAACCCTGTCATGAATCGCTGTGTGGCAGGCGGGAGTTGGACCCAAAATGCAGGACTCACAGACTCGAGGGAATGAACTCAAAACACAGCTTTATTTGCTGGTAAAACAAACATACAAACTAAACTAAACTGGGAAGCCACAAACTAAGAACTACAGCGAGACACAGGGAGATCCACACACAGCATGAGGGACGACGTCACGCTGAACAGAGGGAGACGCAGACAGAAATACACAGAGGGTTAACGAGGAAAGTGGGAACACACGGGGAACACAGGTGACACTGATAATCATAACGAGACAGGGCGGGGTGAACTGAACATGACATGTACGGGCGTGAGAGTCACAAAGTAAACAGGAAGTGCACAGAGGTTCAGACAGGAGGAGAGAGAGCACGGGGAAAACACAGACATAACGGGCTGGGGAAACATGAAACAACCACAAAGGGAGACGAGGGCTCATAAATACATAGAGGGCACACAGGGGGAAGAGAGAGCACGGGGAGAACTTAGACATAATGGGCAGGGGAAACATGGAATAAAACATAAGGAGAGACGAGGGCTCACAGATACATAGAGGGGCACACAGGGGGTAAAAGCCATGAAGGGAAAACACTTAGGGAACAACACAACAGGGCAACTCAGAAAACATGGCCTAAGCAAGGAACAAAATACAAACATACAAGGAAACTAAGAACACTGGGCCAACATGGCCCAGGACCATGACAAACCCTTTGCCTCTGACCTGTGACAGGCTGACTGATCTTTTACCAGATCATGCTGTCATGGGCAGCCTGGACATTCGTACTCTACCCCCCGTCATTCTGGCTGATCGTTCACAATTGAGACAGCTGCAGTTAGACGATCATGTCACAGGTCCACTCCTCAGAGACATTGAAGCAGACTCTCTGAACAGCTGGGACAATGCCACCTTGTTACAGTATGTTGTGTATGACTCTCTTTTGTATCACAGAGAACCCAAGTCCACGTCATGCTCAGTGTGCCAACTCACCAAGCCAAGTCAGAAAAAAGCAGCTGGTCTTATGGTTCCCATTGTCCCTCAGAAACCCTGGGAGTATGTGGGTGTGGATTTTGTTGGGCCACTTCCCTGCACCCCCACTGGTAATGCATATTTGATCGTGTTTGTTGACTATTTGACTAAGTGGGTTGAAGCCAGTGCTGTCAAAGAAGCTACCTCTCAGGTAGCAGCTGATAAATTCGTCACTGACATTTTTGCTAGACATGGTACACCCACTTACCTGATTTCTGACAGAGGGTCTCCTTTTGTGAGTGAGCTTTTTGAACATGTTGTTTCTGCCTTAGGCTCGGTGCACAGACTCACTACGGCATATCACCCTCAGACAAATGCTACTGAACGCGTCAACCGGACTCTGAAAACTGCAATCCAAGCTTATGTAGGTGATAAGCACACATCATGGGACAAGTTTCTCCCTCAGATTTGCTTTGCTCTGCGTACCTCCCCCCATGACAGTACAGGTATGACTCCTGCCATGATGCTTTATGGTCGTGAGTTAGACACCCCGCTTGACCTTATCACTCAGCCTTCTACAGCAGGTGTTGATGAACCGGGTGTGCCTTACCCTGAGACTCTGAGAGCCTCCCTGCAGGAAGCTCACGACCACGCCAGAGCAGCTTTGGACTATAGCCATGACAGACAAAAACATTACTATGACTTGAGACATCGACATGCCACGTTTCGTGTTGGTGACCTTGTGAAAGTTAAGACGCACCCCAGGTCAGACGCTCAGTCTAACTTTACTGCTAAACTTGCACCACTGTTTGAGGGACCATTGCGTGTATCTCAAAGACTCAGTGATGTTAATTACAGGCTCACTTGGGTGGATGCAGGTGTTTATCATGTTGTGAACATGCAGTCCATACCTGGGACTCTCTCACTTCCAAAGAACATTCTGTTTCATCGCCTGCTGGGAGAGAGACCGCAGAGGATCTGAACTCTGACTCTCAGGCCCACCCTGGCCCCCCTGCAGACACTGACATTGACTCTGAGCCATTCCCCTTTGATTTACCGGACATTGACTCTTCTTCTGGTGTGGGCGCTGTTTCAGACAGTCTTTCACCCAGATCTGTCCAGCACCAAGCTGCTGGTGGACATTACAATCTCAGGCCCAGACGTTGCCCAAGAGTTACGTCTGGCTGGAGCAACAAAAGATGGACTAATGATTTTCACACAACCAGGCTTGATCTGAAGTGAAATGTTTTGGCTAAACCTGTTTGATGCTGTCTTGTTGCATTGCTATTTTGAGTCGTGATATGTAGATGTTTCTGTTTGCTCCACTTAATCCAGTTTTGTGGCTCTGTAGTGCGTTAAGGTTCATTCTTGGCATTTACTTAAAAAAAAAAAGTGAAAAAACTAGGAAAACTGATTTTCCACTGTATATATTTGTCTTATTTTCACCAATTTCATTTTTAAATGGTCTTTTGCCCTGTGTGTGTGCACCAATCTTAGCTGTAACCTCTATGTATAGGGTACTGTTAGGTGTGGTGTGTGCTTTTTCAGCTGTGTACGGCTGAGGACAGCCTTTTTATCACCAGGGGGGACTATGTAACAGTTGCTGTTGTAATGCAGTGTACGACCACATGGCAGCGCCTCCTGTCTCATGACTGGTGTGTCACCCCCTTTTTGTTCTTCTTCGCACTCCTCCTGTAATGGATGCTCCCGTGTGTACGCGGACTAGTGTGCTCTCGTGTAATGTGTGGTAGAGGTAGCACTTTTATTTTTGATATTGTCCAGCCTCAGCCTCAGCTTCAGCTTCGCCTGGTCCAGCCTCAGCCTCAGCTTGATATTGTAAATAAATGAGTACTTTTGGAAAGTCAGAAGCTGTTGCTCATTCGCTATCCACCTGCACACCTCCACGGCTGGCTTCATCTCCACCGCACGTTACAACGCGACAATAGACATCTCCGACATTCTTCTTAGTTGGTGCTCGGTCTGATTCCGCAGTTCTTCCTGCTGACGGCGTGCCACCGCCACCTGCTCTCACTGCATGGCCGCCAGCTCGGCCACCATTCTCACCACCTCCTCCCTCTGCTGGCCCAATCCTGGGTCTGCCATGCCTCCCCTCCTGGATTTCGGCACCAGCATGCACGGCAGACAGACAGCAGTGAGGGATTGTTCTGAACCTGAGAGAAAACCTGAGACATCAAGTGCAGGAAAGATCAGCCTCTACTGTGGACTGACAGCAGCTCTGCTGCTTCTGTGCTGCTTTTCATTCATTTACTGTCTGAATAGAAAACAGGATTTCTACTCATCTAATAATGGAAGTCAGAAAGATATGGGGTTTTTTTCTTACAGAATAAGTGGTGTTTGTGTTCCACAGTGATCTGTTGCTTTATTGTCTGATCTCATAAAAACTGCCAGACTGTATCTGTGAGTTCAGACGCGTGTTCATTTAGAGCCTTAACCCTTTAAGCCCTACCATAGAACCAAGTCCGCCAGAGCTTATATTATATTTTTACATGCTGTAGAGCCATTTTTGGGAGCATTTCAAGTTGCTATACATCAATACAACCATTACAGCCTAAATTTTAATAATATGTATGTATTAAATACATAGTAATTACATAAAATGTAAAAAAGTGCAATAAACTACAAAAAAATTGAAAATCGTTTTTGCTTTTTTAACATATATTTCTAGTTAGAGAAATTTAAGAGGCTTATCCCTCAAAACTGTAAATACAAAAAAATTGCACAAAGTAGTTTCCTACCACAGGAAATTTATTTTGAGTGTCTTCATAGTTTTATTTTTGAAATACACCAATTTTTATACACTGCAGGAAAAACGAAAATAAATATTATACTACAAATTTGCAAAAAAGCAGCATATGCATCAAAATAAACTATTTCCAGCAGTGCAATATGAGTCCTAAGCATCCCAGAAACGACACAGAAAGTCATAAAGTCAAACATAACTTTTAAAAAGACCAGTATAGGCCCTGAGGCCCTGATGGTAAAAAAAAGACTACATTTCCGCAAAAATGACGTCACTTCTGGTTTCGGGCAGGTAATGGCGGACATGCAAAAGTTCGTGCTGACGTCTATGGACTACTTGCACAATCACTTCCGCGTTCTATGTAGTCCTGCCCCAGTGCTTCCGGTGCGGTTAAACCATGGCGACGTTCTACACTCGCTGCCTACAAGAGCTCCCAAAATTAAACATCACTGATGTTCATCGGATTTGCAGAGTGACGACTACCCCCGCCAGCAAATTAGATAAAGGATTTAAGTTATGTGCTGCATCATATATACACAACTACGACTAGTTTAACTACGAAAACCAAAATGCCATCAAATGATCATAGTTTGGAAATCTATTCACGAGAGAGACATACATGTGTCAATCATTAATTAACATTACACACTGACATAAAAATAATGTGAACTGTGACAAATATGCTAATGGTATGCTGTATAAAATAGTCTGATTAAGAGTCTATTTGGTGTTGTATTTTACCTGTAGCATTAGGATATCGTTTAAATACTAAAGCATCTACATGAAACATACAATCAGCAGAGAAAAAGTAAATGTCTATTTTGTTTTCATTAAGACTGGAAAAACTTTCGAATATTTAACTGATGGTGACCTTGGTATATTTTAAACAGTTAGCTTGAATAGAACTGAGGTGTACCTGGTATAGAATCGGATGTCACTGTCGGAGCCAGCAAAACGCTGTAACCCAAATTCTCGCTGGACACATAACTCCTGTATTTCCTTCTTTAGAGTCTCCACGTCTTTGGACAGGTCTTCTGCAGCTGATGCAGATATGTCCAATGCAGATGGCTCAGGGACTGAGCAGTAGTCATGATCTCTTGTAAGACTGTGCTCTTCTTGATCGTCAGGAGGAACTCCTTCAGGGCGTCGCTCCGTTCTCTCCCAAACACTACGCCGCGGTGGTTCAACTTTATAGCCATTCCACTCAAAAAGTGTTGGTACAGCACCTTTAATAAGCCGCCTTCGACCGTCGAGGGTTGTTGGCTCTATGAGTTGATCACTGGCAAAGTGTCTGCAGCAGACTCTGGTGTGAGAGGTAATCGTGAAATGATCCCGCCGTATGTTTACCAGCCATTGTCTTCTCAAGTCAGAATGGGTCGGAAAGGCATGAAAACTTAGTATGCTGTTAAAAGCAAGCGCTTTTTATGCAGTTTTTGCAAAGCTATATGTGGAAGGAAACTGTAACCTAGGACAAGCTGATGGTATAAGATGTAAGTACAACTCCTCCGGTTTCATATGCAAAAAAAATTATTGCGCTAGCTTACGTGGTTGCAGAGCTACCGGGATTTAAAAATAGTTACGCAAAACAGAGCGTGCCCGCTCCGACCGGTTCTAAAGGGTTAAACCTTGTACTTGAAGCTTTAATATTTTTATTGATAAGTTGAAATTGTGTTACAAACAAATGCTATTTTTCTATTTATATAAAACTGTTAATTATTAATAGTACAGTTAAACATATTTTATTGATTTATAAATGTACATTTTAAAAACAAAACGTGGCAATGTATGAGTCTGAAGAAGTGAAACACAACACTGACTCACACACTTGTAATCATGTATAACTCTTATTATTGTGTCATAAACGTTTCCTGTGTGCTCTGCAGTTTCTTACAGTATATACAGTATTGGTATCGGTCTGATCCTGACCTAAATTCCAGGATTGGATATCAGGGAGAAACAAAAAATGTAACCCGATCCTTAAATATCTCAAAAGCACCTCACAAAACTTGTGACATGGCGTAACCCAGGTAGTGAGTGGTACCTTAGCATGTCGGAGCAGTATGTATCACATGATAGAGCAGCTGTTGCGTGCGAGATCTGTCGGCTGTCTGGAGTTACTTCACACTGAAAGCATCTGGAGACTCGTTACGTGCTGCCAAACCAGCATTTCATCTTTGAGCAAGCTATCCCAAAGAAGTAAAGCAAGTATGTAAGTTCATCTCTGAATGTTTATAAAGCATTCCTATGTTAAGCTTAACAACCGGTATATGGAGCTCGGACGTCTGTGCGATGTCATTGCTAAGTCTGATTTTACAATGGATAGACTCAAGTTTTACTTTGAGAAAAACTAACTAACTAACTAACCCTAACCCGTCGAAAGGGGAGGGGCCGGCTGCTCCCAAATAGAGCACATTTCATTCATAATGTTGTAAATCCAAGCCCATTATGTATTCACGATCTGAATACTGGGTTGTGTGAAATCCCAGAAATACACCTTAGACAAAGTGAATCTGTGAACTGGGGTGTAGGTCTATTAGGTTATGTTGTGGCAATCCTCGGGTTGGGGGATGGGTGTTCATACTGGAGTGCAAAATTAAAACCAATGGAAGATGGACAAGAAAAGTTCAAAGCCATCAGGTGCTCAGTTTAGAAAAAATAGTAAAGAAGAGGAAGAGAAATGAGCAAAAGATACAGGTAAGCAGATGTGTCATTGGATAATGGCAGGTCATCCTGAAACAATCAGAATCAGAATACTTTATTAATCCCTAAGGAAATTATGTGGATTTCAGTTGCTCCAAAAAGAAATGGTAAAAACAGTAACAGACTAAACTCCATTATGTTACAGATTTTAATATTAATTAGTCATTGTCAGTTGCTGATTTGTCCTGTTCTCATTGTATGACGAATTATGATGGCTGTTTGGTAGCTGTTTGCATACTATGCATACTCTCTCTCTCTTTATATATGTGTGTGTGTGCAGTGGCGGTCCTAGCCTGTTTGGCGCCCTGGGCGAACACTCCCTCTGGCGCCCCCCCCCCCCCCCCCCCCCCCCCCACACACACACACACACACAAAACAAGGATTGTACATTAACATAAAACTGTTGTACACACACACATATGAAGAGAGAGAGAGTATGCATAGTACCACAGTTTGTAGATGCACATTTGGATGGATTGGTGAACTTCTGCCTGTCTTTAATTCTGAGAAACTCTATCTTTTCAAAGTGCTCTTTTTATACTCATTTTATACTCAGTAAGTCAGTCATGTTACTGACTTACTGCCAATTAACCTCTAAATGCTCCTCCAGCTGATTCACTTTAGTAACAGTGACTTTTCCAAGCTTTTGTTGCCTGAATACAAATCATTGCATTTTGTTTTTATTGACCAAACCAGAATGAGAATGTTAAAATTTACGATGTTGACTGGGAACTGCAGTTATAGATAATATTGTTGGGTGTAACTATGAGATCAAATGGCTGTTTTATTTATCAGCAGTGGTCTACCATTGGGTAAGCTCTTTCATGTTAGGTTTGAGGGTCAGCAGTGATGTAACTAACCAAAATAAATGAGAATCATGAATGTTAAAAATATAGATATTTTTTTTAATAATAGAATAACATCACTTCTATCCTGGGCAGGTTTACCTTACTCAACCACTTTGATTTCTCAGTAAAACAAACAAAAAAACAAACAAACAAACAAACAAAAAACATTTCTGGCACAGTTATTTGTTCATTAAGAAATTAACAAAAAGTGATCTAGAAAAACACTTTTCGGTGCTGCATAACAGTGGTTTCATGGTCAGTGTTTAACCCTTTGAGGTCCTCACCAAGAAAAAAGCAATGGAAATGGTTTTGTTTCCATTTCTTATTGATTTGGGTGACTAATCAATATTTAATAATATATTTAATAATATATTTAATAATATACAATCAATATTTCTTTTTTCAATAGACCCTTTAGTTTTTAAAATATTGATTTCTACCAAACAGTTGAGATGTCCATCTATGGTAAAAGTATGAAATGTCATGCAAATACAAGTACATTAGATAATACAGTTGAGAAAAAATCAAATAAAGTGCCGAATTATAATTAAATTAATAACAAAACTATCCAGGCCATTGGATAAAGTTTATTTCTAGTAGCATGCCAGTGAACAATGCTGTTTCCATGCCATCAAATGAAAGTATTATATCAAACAACAAAATACATAGTTTTTTCATCTGCAAATGTGAAAGATGTGCTACAGCACAAAATACTCTCATTCAGGCCACTTCTGATTGAATGCTACTGTGCAAAAATGAGTTTTGTGTTTAAAATAGAATAGTGCAAATCAAGCACATCTGCTTGTGGTTTTGGTCGTTGGGGTCTTAGGGTGTAGCATTTATTCTGTGGTCTTGGAGAGCTGGATCATGGTTGTCCAACTCTAGATGCTGGCTTGTTAACTTGGTTCAGACACAGCCAGGTGGAAACCTTTTGAGAGCCATCGGTTTCTGGTCCGGTAGGGCACAGTCCCTCTTGTGGACCAGGTATTCAAGTCAAGGATGTATCCAAACAGTGTAATATGCCATCTCCTTAACTTTTAACTTGTAACTTGTCTTGTACAGGTGCAATAGCATATCAGAAAGTTTAATTCCTCCCATATGCTAATTATATACAGGGATGAGTGATGGGCATGGAATGGTGATCTGATGATGTTTAGGAGGTTGACACATTTCTTGTCAAACCATTGCATTGCAATCAGACCTTGATCAGCCTGTAATAACAGGCTTCATGGCCCTTCTTCATCAGGTCTTTGTCTGCCATCAGGGGAGCTCCACAGGTGCAGTTTGGTCATACAGTACCAATGCACCTGACACCCAAGGAGGTGTGCAAGTTCTGGACCAAGCTGAAACTTGTGAAGAACTGCGGTTCTTTTATGGGGTTGCATAGTGGTTTTTTTTTACAACTTTGGCCCCTTACAGGTAGCTTCTGTTCCTTTTCACTCAGGGGAGCATTGAAGAATGTAGACCCCCCTTGATACAGCAGCAAGTTGTGGATGATACCAGATGAACTTGCTTGGCAGAACAATTTAAAGCCACACTCATCTGGTTTGGTGGCAATATATTGGTGGAGAGTGCCAGCCCTTGTTGCTTCATATGAAACCATGACCTCAAACACACTGTGGTTGAAGGTGGGTGATATCATCAGAATCATCAGAAAGTTACAAAAATGACTTACTGAGGAAATTATTTCAGCCTATTCTTGCTGTGCTAACACTTAATGTGATTTATCAATAGCAATGGATAAACAAAATGGGTCTAGTGGTCTGATTTTATGGCAAATAGTCAATTTTAATAACATTTAGGTTATGTTAGCATTAGCACCACAAAGGGACAAATCAACCTTTTGTTTGACCACTTTTTAAAAAAATATTAAACATTTAATTTCACTTTTTTAATGCTGTCAAGTGACATACATCTGTTTAGTAAGTCCTCCAACACTATCATA
Organism: Mchenga conophoros; assembly: GCF_057382185.1. Taxonomy (NCBI): domain Eukaryota; kingdom Metazoa; phylum Chordata; class Actinopteri; order Cichliformes; family Cichlidae; genus Mchenga; species Mchenga conophoros. The sequence continues at coordinate 53,196,371 of NC_140528.1, forward strand.
TATCAAAAAATGTTATCTTCCTACCTTAGTTTTATTGGGAGAGGGATAAGCAGAGCCAACAGTTTCCATTTGCAGTGCCTTCTGATGGATTTTTTTGGCATTACAGATGTAAACCAATTGGTAGAAAAGACTCAATAAGGTAGGTCAATTTCAGTGAAAGCCTCAGTTAGATATAGGGCCTGAAAATGTGCTCTACCAATTGGTTGACCAGAACACTAAAGGGTTTTAAACAGTGTACAGTGACATCAATGTGTTGATGCATGTAAGTAAGCACACAGGTGAAATGTTATGTTTATTGTGGTTTAAAGACATTAATTAAACATCTATACATGAGTTTGGTCATGATCAGGTTCAGAGTCGCCCATTCCAGAGATCATGAGTCTGCTGAACACACAAATCAGCTGCTTCTTACTCCATCAGAAAGAGCCAGGACTAGGATCAGGATCCTGCCTCATTAATTGAAAAACAGAGTATGATCTAGATAAAGAGATAAGGACAGAGTCAATAAGAAACTCTTTATCCACATGAGGACAACTGATCTCAATCAAACATCAACAACAATGATTCAGTGAAGTCCCTAGTTTAAATGCATGGACTCTGTCTGCTCTGAAAAACAGGTCTGAACTGGTGTGAAATCCTATAAGTCTGAGAGGGAGATGCCTGAGGCCTGAAGCAGCTGAGGTTGTCTAAATAAGGGACTAATATCTAATCAGAGGACAGCAGATAAAATATAGAGTTCAAAAATACACATGTGATTGTGTTAATTGGTAATTTAGCTTCCAATGCAATATTAGAATAAAAAATTGTAATAAAAGCTCAGACTCAGGCCCTTTAGATGGAGAGCCAATCCAGACCTCTTATTCAGGGATAGCTGGGATCCACCACATTTGAACGCATCAGTGAAATTAGACTGGGGCCTAAATATGGACTTAAAACTTGTCTAAACTTGTGAGAAATTAAATTCACTAGCTGAAAGTGAATATAGAACATAAACAGGCTAACAAAAAGGCTGACATAAACGCTTGCCAAATGGTCTGTGAGTGTGAGTCCTGGTCTAACCTGGGGCTTTCCACCTGTAGAGAAAACATCCAGCCAAAAGTAAGATCAGACCCAGGGTCAGTATAGAGGCTCCGATGGCAATCAGCGTGGTTGATTCAGGAGTTGATTTGTCTGAGGACGGCTCTGAGTCGGACAGGTGACAGATAGAGGCCAACAGTCAAACAGACAGGTTAGCAGTCAAATACATATTTCTGTGGACAGACAGACAGGTATTTACCCCAGTCAGTGATCAGAGGTTCCTTCAGGCTAGCGTGCTCCACCACACAGGAGATGTTCTCGCCAGACCTTCAACACAAAGACCACTGATTCACAAACCACTCACAGAATGGATCCGGAAATGAACCAGGATCTGATGTGGACTGACCTGGGTGTGTACTCCAGGTAGGAGTGAGTCTGGTAGTACCAATCACCATTTGCCATCTCCTTAGTGGAAGTGACATCAGAGGTGACTTCCTGTCCGTCTCTGAGCCAGCTCACTTTGATCTCACTGGGAAAGAAGTCGTAGACGCTGCAGACCAACATGGCAGGATGGTGACCAGAAAGTGGGGTCTTGGACTTAATTCTGACACTGGGCCGAACTAAAAACCACACAGACATTATATTACCATTGTGGCAATATTATGTGTAATGGGATAGAATCATCTGTAATCTACCTATAGAAAATGTGTTAGCTGTCAGAATAATGGCATAATTTTGGTTATTTGTAATTAAATAAATTAGAATTGCAAATTTCAAATCAATTTTATTTATATTGCTTCAAATCACAACAGTTGCCTATTGTAAAAATTGTATTTTATGTAATTTATTGTAAAATCCCTACATTAATATAAGGAAATAAGAAAAAAAATGCAACAATCATATGACCCCTATGAGCAAGAGTTTTGGTGAGAAAACTGAAGGCTCTCCCTCACATTCTACTTTTAAATACTCTAGGAATGACAAGTAAGCCTGCAGTGCGAGAGCGAAGTGCCTAATGGCATGATATGGCACTGTAAAGTCATTAAGATAAGATGAGGTTATTATTGAGGAGCAGGATTTTAAATTAAATTCTGGATTTAACAGGAAGCCACTGAAGGGAAGCCAATACAGGAGAAATATGCTTTCTCTTTCTAATTCATAATTTCTAATATCATAATTTTATTAATATCGTATTTTTACTACTTCCTTTATTACACCCTAAGCTCATGAATAATTTATTGGGGTCATAAATCACTCTGTTTGACATAAGGGGCATAATATCACTCTCTCGAATGAACTAGTTTTTCAGCGTCACTCTGAGACAGGATATTTCTAATTTTAGAGATGTTGCACAAATGGAAAAAAGCAGTCCTACATATTTGTTTAATAAGTGTATTGAAGGACATCCTGGTAAAAAAAATGACACTTTTTTTCAAATTGCAATTATTAATTAACACTAACAGTATCAGGAAGCAAATGCTTCCTGGCCATCCAGTGAAACTGTTGGGAAGACAGCGTTGGAGAAACATGAACATTTTATTTATACTGTATAATCTGCAGATTCTGACAGAAATCTGCAACTATCCTTTGAAGCACCACTCCTCTCTAAAACAGCAATAAGGATAATTATTAGGTTATTTACATTATTATGTAAATAACAAAATAACTTAAAGCAAAAATTGGGAAACGTAAAGTCCGAAGTCTTTATATTAAGGGCCATCATTCAAACAATACTGTTGCTCTGGGTCTAAACAGAGCGCGTTGTGTGTGACGTCTTCTTTTGCACATGCGGGCCTCTTTAAGGGTTCACACGAGAGCGTTTGCTGTCGCATTTTATTTGTAGTGTGAACAAGCAGACAAAAAAATCGGATTTGAAGAAGCTCAAGTTTTGCCACCAGCATTCAATGCAAGCTGTATTTACACAAATATTTGTTAAATCATCTTCTACTTTTTAACTTCTAATTAAAGTTTTAATTAATCCTGAAATAATTTAATAAAAAACTTTTCATTGTTAAAAAACTTTGTTTCTTGAATTTTAAAGAAACAGAACTCCAGTAGACTCCAAATTTCTAAACAAATTTAAACCTTCAGGAGTTTAAGGATTAAACTGAGTGATTCAGAGTGTTGGTCGCTGTGTGGCTGAACATGATGCCCTGATGATGTTGCGCAACTACACACTCACCTGACTTAGCTAGAACAGCCCGATCATGAACATCAATGTTATGGTAACAATATTGCACTACCATTTGTCTCATTGAATTCAGCCGTGCAGTATTATTGTTCCAGAGCATTGCCAGCTCCACTCCATGCTCAGTGAATCCAACATACTTCCCCACACTGCTGCTGAACCTGATGTACTCTATCTTCTTGTAATAGCGAGAGTAGATGTACTCGATGTGCTTCAGCGCAGTGGAGTTAAATTCACAGCGTTCCACCCTATACTCTAAAAATCCATCTGAAGAACAAAACAGAACATCAGTGAAGTGCAGACTGTGGAGAACTGATCATACCTGTATAATACCTGTATAATAGATGATAAAGTATAAACTGTATGTTATATTGATGAGTCTATTGATCAATGAACCATGTATTGATCAACAATATACAGACCAAAGATGGATGTATTGATTGGTAATAGTGTGTTGATCAGTGCATTGATCATACCTGCAGTGCGGATGCTGATGAAGAGGAGGGTGAAGCAGAGAAAAGATGAAGCCATGTTCCTGAGTGCTCTTAACAAACTGCCTCAGGCTGACTGAGAGCTGCTTTAAAAGCCAGATGACATAGTCACTTGATCACAGCATCACCTGTTAATAGGAAGAACTCTCTCAGAAAGGTTTCATCTGTAGTTTATAACCCCACCCTGCCACACCCCTTTTTTCTCTAGCTAATGCAGTCCTAGGTATTAATGCGACTGAGGACTGAGGCTGTTCAGATGGAAACACTGTGACTTATTTGTTCAGATAAAGATAAACTAAATACAAAATGATTTGGCTTTTATAAAGTGTGATATTATCTATTGTTAAGCAAATATACTGGAACCAGCAGGTTCATCATGTTCATTAGTCAAAGTAAACTTTATCGCTACATACAGTATCATTATTGATGACAGTACGTGTTAGACAAAGTAAAGTTTGAATTTGTTTGAAGACCTGAAACATTTAAGTGTGATAAACACATCAACAGTATTTTCATGATTGATTATGGTGATTTACTCGGAGGTCAGAACCACATCTCTAACTCTGGAACTGCATGAGCCTGTGGACATCAGTTAAGCTGTTAATGAACCTGCAGTCAGCTGAGACTGAATAAATTACATGGATGAGTGATGAAATCTTTCTCCCACTGAAAACATCACATCCAGATGAACAGAATCAACTTTTTGAAATTTTCTTACCTGGATGACTGAGCATGTATCAAGACATTATTGATCAGTTCTACAGATCTTTAATCAGTGATTCTACAGTAAATGATTCCGAGGAGCCGACTGACAGTGTAAAAGCTTCATTACTGTCCACAGACTCATGCAGTTACAGGGTTAGACATTTGATCTGACCTCAAGGTAAATCACAAGTGAAAAAGTGTTTGCCCCCTTCCTGATTTTTTTTCTGTATTTTTATATTAATATGATGTGACTGTGAAAAAAAAATCAGTAACTAATTACTTACGGTTCCAAAAAAGTAATCCTGTTACTTTCTGATTACTTGTTTTCAAAAGTAATTAATTGCTTAGTTAGTTACTTTTTAAAAACATGACACACAAGCTGAATAGGTAATAAAGCAATAATTACCTGCATAATCCATCATATAAAATGTAATCAAATGAAAAAGTTTGTTTTTAAAACTTGCTTTATTAGTTTTAGTCTTTTAACTTTATGCATCAAGCAAAAATGAAATTAAATGCAACAGTCTTTGACTTGAAGAAATTTGTTTAACATTTAAACCTATATTCTGCACATTCCAGCATATAAAATAAAACATTTTTTTTTGCGTTTACACTGACTCTTTCAAATAGATGCAAGTAAAACACAGCAGAAAATCAATAAATACCAAGACTCAGCGGCACTAAGCCCTGTTGCTCTTCAATCTATTTTCACCTGTATAGCAGGAGTGGGGTAGGCGGAGGTTTGCCCTGGTGCAGGTGTGCTGCAGCGGTCATGTTAGTGGAAGGATCCGGGAGTTTCTCTGTGAATTTCACATTCCTGTGGCAGCGTACTTGGTGCTTGCTCAGAAGTTTATGGGTTTTTTTCGCTGTAGAAAGAAGTTTTCAGTGTATAGCGGACACTAATGTTTTTGTCACTTTTTATGAAACAAACTCAAAGTAAGGTCAGTACTTCCATGCTTTAAAGGCGGCACAGTCATACTCTCTCCCGCACTCGATATATAATCCATTGTTGATCTGCACAAGTCTGTTACCACGAATGTCACACATGCTAATATCATTGTCGTGAGACAAGCTTTAGCTTGGCACACACCTGGGGAACACAGCCGAACAGAATCTATCTGACGAGACAGGACAGGCAAACCGGAATATGAAGCACACGGAATGAGGGACTGCCAAAATTACAGTTTAGCAATGCAGTAACGCAGCGTGCTTACTGGAAAGTAACAGTAATCTAATTACCTTTATTGCAATAGTAATCCCTTACTTTACTTGTTACTTGAAAAAAGTAATCGGTTTACAGTTACTGCCCATCTCTGGTGGTGAATCACATCTTCCAGCTTCACTTAGTCCAACATTTACTGTCATCTGTTACAATAAACATGATGAACGTGCTGGTTCCAGTATCTCTGCTTTACTGATCATCCAAAACAGAAAATAATATCACACTTTATAGAAGCCAAATCATGTTGTATTTGGTTTATCTTTATCTGAACAAATGGGTCATATGTTTCAATTTGAACAGTCCAAAAACTTTGGACCACATAATGCTACCAGCTTAATCCTCGGTCACATTAACACCTGGCACTGCATTAGCTAGAGAAGAAAGGGATTAATTGATTGATTGATTGATTGATTGATTGATTGACTCATTCATTCATTCATTGATTCATTGATTGATTGATTGATTGATTGATTGATTGATTGATTGATTGACTCATTCATTGATTCATTGATTGATTCATTGATTCACTGATTGATTGATTGATTGATTGATTGATTGATTGATTGATTGATTGATTGATTGATTGATTGATTGATCGTACTTTATTCATCCCGAGGGATGTGGCAGGGTGGTGTGATAAACTATCCAAAAAACCTCTGTGAGAGTTCTTCCTGTTAACAGGTGATGCTGTGGTCACGTGACTCTACACAGTAAAAAAATGAGTGTCAGTTTTGCAGAGTTGATTTCAACTCTGTTTCAAATAACCTTTTGTCCCACTCAAAATTAGAGTAAAATTTACTCTAGGGCCAGTCTTAACTTTTTAGTTTTAACTCCTCTCAATTTGGTGTCGAAATGAATAATGAAATGTTCGGAGAAATAAGATTACACTTTACACAGCTTGTTTTTTTTACTACAAATGCAGTTTAATAATAACACACTAATGTGTAATAATATTTCACTTCTATTTCTCTGTAGTGTAATTTTTTATATTCATCATATTCAGTTCATCATCATCAGGTTGTCAACATTAAAGACAACTAAATCTTGCTTTGTCCTTTGTCAACTCATAGGCATAGGAATGCTTTTGAAAGGCTACTGCACATGATGGCAAATTGAGCAGCACTGGTTTCTCATGTATTATCAAAACTTACTCAATCTGGTAAAACAGAGGCATCAGACACTACTTTAACATTGTTTATCCCTTTTACATTCAGAGAGACATACTTTAAATCACTCATTGCAGGATCTGGTTATTTAAATCATGTAGAGTGGTAGCAACAGTAAAAGTATCAGCCTCATAAATTAACTTATAAGAAAGACTCCAAACGCATGAATCATGATTCACAAGCCCAACTGACTCCCTGACTCATCCCTGTTGGTGTTAGCAAACTAATTTCATTAGAAGAAATATATCTAGCTTATAATTAAAATTGTGGAGAAAAACACGAAGTATCCAGTATCTTAACAAAAACATTTCTGCTCTGTACTGGAAGAAAAAACCCTGAGTAGAAACTCACATCAACGGTGCAAGTTAGGCGCACCGGCACAAAAGTTAGGCGCACTCAAATATTTCAACCGCATCGCTTAAAACCGCAGTTTTACATGTGCACTTTTTTGGAGGGGAAATTGCAGTCCATACAGACAATATTCATTTGTAAATTATTAACTAACAATCTTGTACTTAAAGTGCTTTGGCAATATTGTAGACAATGTTAAACTTAATCATCACATCAGCCTCCTCTGACGACCTGTTTGCTGTTGCATGCTGCTGAAAGGCAGTGGGGAGAGGGGGCACTTGGGCAGTGCATTTATTGCAGCATATAATGTGTTTTCTGGATACACTGTGTTTTTTCAGCATTCAAAGATTAATGGCACTGTGTCAGAGCTGGCTATGAACTTCAGACGGATCAGGCCTTAACTTAACAAAAAAGTTATCAATAGTTATTTTCATCTTTTCTTATTACCCACAGCTACATCCACTTCTGTCGGGCCTCACTAGGGCTGGGTATCATCACTGATTTCAATAATCCATTCGATTCTGGTTCTCAAAGTCCTGATTCGATTCAATTTAGCCTCAGACTGTCAGAAATATTATAATTCTCATCATTTATCAGTACTGATGTATGTGAGACTTCATCAGAATTGTGAACATCACAGCAGATGCTTTTGTGTCAAAGTAACTGAGAATAAAACACAGAAAAACAAGAAGGAGATTTTTCTGGCCTGGCTTTTTATAGCAGATAACCTTAAAAATATTCTGTAATTTTGCATAATTTTAAAAAGTTTATTTTTCTTCAGTATTGAACAGCAGAAACTATGCTTTCTTGTCCGAGGTCATTTAAGTGAAAAAAAAAAGAAAAGAAAAGAAAAATACAGCGGCCGACAGCGCTGTAATCAACGGTAGACTGTTGGGTAATAAGCGAATGAATAATGCAGAAAACAGATTTGAGACGGGAAACTGTTCTTGAAGTACAGAGAGAGAGAGAGAGAGCTAGCTGTGCATGAAGTGTGATTTTTATCGTGGTGGAAGCAAAACAGCAAAAGTCAGAGGGAATTCATGACGACATTTATCAAATGTGAAGCGTAGTTTGCTGCTTCTTTTGCTGCTGGCTCTGTGAATTTTAGTTGGAGAGAGACAAAACCTGCAGCTCAGAATCAGCGCAAAAAGACGTGAACACAGAGCTCCGACAGCGTGTCCGTCTACGGGCCGTCGGGTGAGAAAGCCGAGAAAGACAAAGTTGATTCTAATGCGTCGGTCCGTTCTGTGTTTACGTCTTTGTGTGGAATCCGTGTACCTGCTCTCATTTGCTGTTTGGTGGTTGTTGAAATAGTTTTGTGAGCTTTAATCTGAGAATCTGGCGTTTCTGGCAAAATACGTTTATGTTTAAAAGTCGATTCAGGATTTAATGAATCGACATTGCCTTATTCTAGTGATGTGTCAGTTGCGAACGAAACGGCTCTTAGAGTCTTTGAAGTGAACAACACGAGCCTTTTTTTTTCTTTCTCTCACCCTCAGGAGGGAAAGAGAGAGAAAGAGAGCCAGGGACAACAACGTCACACTAGAAAGGTAATAATCCAGAACTATTTTCAGTTGCAGATGATTCAGAAGGATTCAGAAGGTTTATTCATGCAGGCCCATATGACAGAGAATGTGCATCTTCTTTTTGTTTTCATATTTTAATTTATATTTAATTGTGTTGTGGTTTGCAGTGTTTTGTGTTGTTTCACTTTAAATTTCACGGCCAATCAGAGAAGTCCCGCCCCTGACTATCTCTGATTGGTTTAGTCCAGGATAGGGGCATAATGTGTGTCTGTTGTTCTTCCATTGCAATGCAGTAGTGAAACACATAACACTTCTGGACAGTGAGTGAGGCAGCTGAGATCTAAGATCAATAAATCTTAAATCTAAGTGGATAATATTTCTCTTTGCTAGAAGTGTTATTTATTGCTGCATATTACCCTTTACTAAACAAATAGTTTGGTCTTTTAGGTTGCACTCATCCAGCAGATCACACATGTATCATTCAGCTGATACTGATTATTAATGAAATATAACAAAACAAAAAACTGACTCATGTTTACAGGTGAGGATTTATTTGAAATTCAGGTTTATTTATATCTGTCTGAATCATATAGATGGAATGAAGGCAAAGATAGTCAACAGATAAAACTGAGTTTAAAAAAACGTAAAAAGGCAGATGGATTGTTTCAGACTGACTATGAAGTCCCTTTTGGATAGCTTTCTGATTGGTTAATATTACTTGTCATTTTTATGTTACTGGCATTTTAAACTGAATCTGTTTAACAGTGTGAAAATAAAGTGAACTTAAGGCTCCATGTAAACACAGCCAGGGTCACATGAATGAAGATCAGAGAGCAGAGCAGCATCCTTAAACGACATTGTCTACACAAGCACTGTGGTTGATGATGTCTGTGGTTGACATCATCAACCACAGACGATCAGATGCATTTGTTTGCTTTGAGGATGAAGAAGGTTCCACCTGCAGCACAGAGCACGCCGATAATCACACCGAGTCCACAGAACACTGCAGGTCCAAGGCTGGGCTTATGTTTCTCAGGCGTCTCAGGTGTGTCCACATCTGGAGGCAGAAACAGACACATGACACAGACACAATCGTTCAGACTTAATCGTTCTGATTAATTACAGCTCAATAATGTGAACTGCATGAGCTGAAAACTGTCAGCTCATTAACTAAAGTTAGCTGTTCAGGTTAATACTCAGCCAAGGCTTTGTGAAATCTGCAGACAGAAACACGAAGACATGAAACTTCATAATTATGCACTATTGTCTCTGTATTTCAGTCTGTCTCCTCTGTTTAAATAAAAGTGTTTCTCACTATAGATCTTGATCAGTGGTTTGGTCAGACCCAGATGTTCCACTGTACAGCTGTAGACGTCTCCCTGCTTTGGGATGAACTGCAGTCTGGCGATCTGGGTGAAGGTTCCATTTTTGTTGGGATAGGGATTGTTGATGCTGGATCCTCCAGTCGTAATCTGTCCATTCTTGGTCCAGGAGACTTTGACAGGAGCAGGATAGAAACCAGTCACATGACAGACCAAAGTGTTTTTAGCTCTGAGCTCCACCTCGTTTCTGGTGTAGATCGTCACACCTGAAGGAGCATCTGTACACAAACACAAGTCAGTTCGATGATGGTCAAGGAATCCGCAGAGTAGAATATCTCTTGTCTTAATCTTAGATAAGTTACTCCCTCAATGAGCCTGTCAGGTCTATCAGCATGGAAACACAACAGCGTTTTCAATAAAGAAACTTCAATGAGAATATACATGTGATAAAATACCAAACAGTCATATGGCAGTGAAATGGTCAGTGGGACCCATATAGAACCTCCTGCTCTAAAACCTGAAATGAAAATCTTGAGCTTTTGGAACTTGAAAGTGTTGAAGAAAATCTTCAAAACAAATAAATGTAGAGGTTTGTGAGTTAGTAATGGTTTGTACTGGGAAAGTATGGAACATACAGTAAGATGGACACCCCTATGTCAGCCAAATATATAATTTGTGTAATATACTTGGATATTTATACTTGAGCTATTTTTATATTTTGTAACTTTGTAATATGTTGTAATATTTAACTTAGTTTAGTCTGCTACTGTTCTCACTGTCTTGGAGAAAGTGCGACCACGTAATTTCTTCTGGGAATAATAAAGTATTCTGATTCTGGTTTATGAAACCCACCACACACCACATCATTTATAACCTAACCTCATTAATCACGTGACACTGATGACAACATTTACATCAAAGTAAATTTAATTCCCTATTTTAGTTGATTAATGTAGATTGAATGTTGTTATCAGTTTGTGTGTGCCTGTATGTGTTTACCACGTTGTGGAGGGAAGTCCTTCATAGCCGTCTCACTAAGCTGCAGGAACTGTCTGCAGCCATATAAATTAGCCACGGCGATTTTATAAGCTCCATCTCCGAAGCTGATGGGTTGAACAAAAGGTGGCTGAGGATAAACATCCATCTGTTTCTCAAAGTCTGCGTACCAAAGTTCTTCACGATTCAGTCCAAACATGACCCCTCCATGAATGTATGAACAGCCAACGACATGGATGTCTGTATGTAGAGCTGAAACACATTAATGCAATTAAATGCTGATATTCTGATCAATAAGCGGCTGACTGTCTGTCAGTTTAAAGAGAGAAACTCACCATCAGCAGAGCCCCAGAGCACATAGGAGAGGAAGAGGAGCAGCTCCTTCATCTTCATCAGCAGTTCTCACTGACGAATAGAGTTAAACTGTGACTGTATGAAGTCTCTGAGTGAACTGGCAGAAAGTGCAGCAGCAGGTGAGCTCTAACACACACACAGCCAATCACAGAGCTCACAGCTAGTGATGTGATACAGCCTCTTAGAAATAAACATTCCTGTTCTCTGTAAGTCATTGTGTGATTTAAAACAAATACATCAAAGAGACTTTATTTGTATCATGTAGACAATACTTTGCAAATTTTGAACTAAAACTTTTAAAATATATTTCTGTAAAATAAAAACTAAATTGTAATGTTTAAAGTCATTTAGAGTTTTCAGATTGAATCATCTCAAGCATCAGACACATCAGAAAAAAATCAGATGTGTCTGATTTTCCATTTCTTAGATTATTTGTAAAAGATGACTGATTCATGAGGTAACATGTATTCATGTGCAGCTAATATGCAGATAAGGACTTTACTTAGATAACAGATCAGTGTATAAAATTTGAGATGTAGTTTAAGATTAAAGAACTGAATTAAAAGTGTTTCACTCACTTCCATCATAATAAATGTTGATGTGTCTACTCTGTCCCTACCCCTTAGAACTTTATGGACTCCCATTTTCCTCCGAGATAAGACAGGTTTCTTCTTATAGTGATTAAAATGTATTTACTTTATTAAGTGTAAAAACAAACATGTGTTTAGATCACAGACTGTACATAAAAGATGGATGTAGTCACTGTGGTGTTACTGGTTCATTTCTGGAATTAACATAAACAGATGTCAGCAGAATTAGAGATTATCAAGAAGGGCATGACGAGATGATTCTGAACAGGTGTCGAAGGACAACGCCACCTGGGACTATAGAAATAATTTCAAAGAAAGATAGAGATAAGCAAATGAAGCCAAACGCCCAAGCCTTCACTGCATTTGCAAGGCAAGAGGCTTGGGATTTTGCTTTGCAAATTAGCTTTTCACTTACTTCCATACATCAGGCCCTGATGACTCACCACTGCTAACTGTGGAAGAAATTCTGGATCAATTGATAGGCTCAGACAGTAAAAAAAGATGGAACATGCATCGCTTTTTTGGAAAGGCTGCATGAGAAAGCCTCCTCTCTTTAATAACAAGTAGCATCTGAAAAATGATCTGCTGTAATAGAGTTATGTGAAAAAAGTATTTGCCCCTTACTCATTTCTTAGTTTTTGCATATTTGTCACATTTAGATGTTTCATATCATTAAAAATATACACTTTAAAAAATAACCCTAGTAAGAAAAATGTGCAGTTATTAAATTATATTTAATTTATTAAGAAAAAGCTTCAGTTTAAATGCAAACCCAGTTTAAATTAAACCCAGGCCTCATCACTGCTAGACCTACTGATTCAGAAATCAATTAATTGGAGAATTTGTATCGGAATTGCAGGAGCAGGACCACGCCTCCAAACACGCTCCTTCCAGTTGTCATCTATATAAGTTCCCCCAGTTCTGCAAGCTGTTCATTCTCGTTTACGTGCCCGACCCTCCCTCCTTGTTTTCAATACTTTAACTTCTTCACTTTTATTTAGTGCATGGAGATCTGCAAGGCCCAGGAGCCATCGCCAGTCCCCTTAAGGCCTTTCCCAAACCACAACTCAATTCATGTCCAAGCATTCACCTTTACCTACTAAAACGCTATTAAGCCTAACATGAGGACGTGGGCCCAGCTAGTGAAACAGAATCTGTTTGACAAAGTGAAACAGTATAAATATCTCAACACCTCAGCACATGTCATAATCTAAAAAATCAACTGAGAAACGAGGTTAGTGACAGCCATCACTCTGAAAGGGTTTCTAAGGCTCAATGACAGCCATCATCCACTTAAGTAGAAAACCTGGAACAGTGCTGGAACTTCCCAAGAGTTGCCAGCCTACCAAAATTACTCCAAGAGCGCAGCTATGACTCAGCCAGGAGTTTACAGAAGAACCCAGGACAACATCTAAGTGCCTACAGGCCTCACTGGGTTCAGTTAAGGTCAGAGAGAGAAAGTACTCTCTCTGACCTTAATTGAACTGAGTGTACTTTATTTTCCTATGACTGTATTAACTAGCATTAAAAGTGACAACTACTTTCTACAGTAGCAGGCAACATGGAGGCTGTTAAGCGGCTTCCATGAAAATACAACATGGCTATTCAACTATTTTTTCCAATACTGGTAGGATCATCACATTATACAGATACGTGGGTCTACAGTTAACACACTGCTCTTTTTTTAGCTGTTTGACAACATGAACAATGCTAATGAAGCACCAGGAAGTTGACTGCAGTTCCCTTAATCAATTGAACCCCAATGGATTTTCTGAGGTTCCTGCTTGAAAATTATATTCCTGAAATGAAAAGAGTACTTCTCTGTAATACTCATTCTGTAATTCATTTCAGTTTTCTGTGGTTACACAGTTCCTTGAAACTAAACAATGTAAGCGCGTTACAATGTTTTAGCACTGTTTATTTGAGGTGGGCTCCATTGCAGAGTGGAATCAGTTGGGTTAGGTTTTATTTCAAAAATGTGACCAATGTTTGAGAAACGTGGTAAGATGGAGGATTCTTTATTTTTTTTTCTGACTAAATGAGATAAAACAGTGACACGGGTCAAACAAGTTGTTAATTATTCTTTTCCCAATAGTTTTAAGTTGGTTTGTTGTTATCATATCCTTGTGACCAGAGTTTTGTCTTTACTGATGTGTTTTCTTTATGTTTGAATGATTTCAAAAGTTCAAAATTTTTATCGTTCGCCTTGTACACCGATGATAGTCTGATATAATTGTATAAAATTCATGCAAAACACCTCAGATACCCCTGAAGCTGCTGAGCAAAAAGAAACACTAAAAATACATCACAGACAGGATTCACAAACTCTTCATTCAAGTATCCAAATGAATCAAGGACAATTTGGTCACATTTCGCAGTATTTCACTAACACTACAGAATAAATATGATTCAGGACAAAATTAATTAAAGCCTTGGTTTACTTGAAGTTTGAGATGATAGCATATTCACCGAATTTTGCTTTAGCACCACAATTACTTTTTACTTAATTTTTAAGAGTAAAACAGTCAAACTTTGATTAAACATTTATAGATGAGTTCAGCGATTCACAGTCTGTGAAAGACTCTGCACTAATCTGAACAATGCTAATGAAGCACCAGGAAGTTTACTGCAGTTCCCTTTATTTATTCTCTTTATTTATTTCCTTCATTTATTTCCTTGTTCTGTGGTCACACAGTTCCTTCAGTCTACACAATGTAAGCACGTTATATCCCACATCATTTTAATTTCGTCTAAAATCTAACTAGTGTACAACATTAGACATCAGTCAACCTTACATTTATACTTTTCTCATCATCAGTCACACAGGACACAAAACAATGCTTCTTGTTGTGAGCTGGGATAGGCTCCCTCCACTTTACAACCATGAACTGTAAAAGCAGAGAAGGGATATAAACATACTGGTCTTTTTGAAAGCAAGAAAGAAAAAAGATCAGCACATGATTGAAGCTGTTGAATGCTCACCATCTTATTGTTTTATTTTATGATGATTATTGAGAGCAGTCTGACTGAATTTCCTGGTTTTCAGTCCTCAGAGTGTGTTATGTAAACAGCAACAACATCTACATCAACATCTAAGTCAAATGATAAAAAAAACAATGTGATGCTGATTGTATAATGTGGTGAAAATAAAATGTAAAGCAGTTTCTTCCTCAGCTGAATCATAATACTTTTTTAATCCCAGAGAAAGTAAAGTAATGAGAGAGTTAGAACAGAATAGAATAGAATAATCCTTTAATTGAATTTAATTTAATTGAAATTTGGGTGTAACAGCAGCAAGACAGACACATATACAAACAAACAGTACACAAGACACAGAACAGAAACATACACAATTTTTACATATGTACATGAAGGACAATGGTTACTAAAAAGTGAGTACTGTACTGTTATTAAATTAAATAAAATGAAATACAGATAAGAGGGCCTCTTTGCTTAGGCTGCTGCCCCCGCAACCCGGCCTCGGATAAAGCGGATGAAGATGGATGGACAGATAAGAGGCAAACCCTGGTTGTAGTGTGAATCGGTTGATAAAATAGTGCAAGGTACAGCGCTGATGTAAACATCTATGATTGTTGGGAGCAGTTTTGATTGTACAGTCTGACAGCTGCAGGGAGTAAGGACCTGCGGAAACGCTCCTTCATGCATCTAGGATGCAGCGGTCTGTCACTGAAGGAGCTCTGCAGTTCAGCAACATTTACATGCATGCATGGGGTGGGAGACTCTGTCCATCAGAGATGTTATTTTGGCCAGAGTCCTTCTGTCTCCCACCACCTTCACTGGGTCCAGGGTGCATCCCAGAACAGAGCTGGCCTTCCTGATGAGTTTATCCAACCTCTTCCTTTCAGCTGCAGATAAACCGCTGCTACAACATACAACACTGTAAGAAATGACAGATGCCACCACAGAGTCATAGAAGGTCTTTAAAATCGCTCCCTGTACTCCAAATGACCTCAGCCGCCTCAGCAGGTAGAGTCTGCTCTGACCCTTCCTGTAAAGAGCATCAGTGTTGTGGCTCCAGTCCAATTTATTATTCAGGTGAACACCCAGGTACCTATACGAGTCCACTATCTCAATGTCCACTCCCTGGATGTTCACCGGTGTCAGTGTGGTAGGTTTGCGTCTCCGGAAATCCACCACCAACTCCTTGGTTTTCCTGGCGTTGATCAGCAGGTGGTTCTGCTGGCACCAGTCCACAAAGTCCAGAGTCCACTGTCTGTACTCTGTGATGAGGCCGACTATGGCAGAGTGGTCAGAGAACTTCTGTAGGTGGCGGCATGGGGAGATAAAGTAAAAACAAAATAATCCAGTATATTACAAAATATTACAAATTCAAGCACTTGACATTTTTGTTACATTATACAAATTCGTCATGAATTCTCTCTTACTTTAGCTGTCTTTCTTCCACAACAATAAAATCGCTCTTTGCACACAACTCTAGCTCTCAGTATACTTTAAGACCAGTTTCCTGTCAAGAATTCATGGTGCCTTATTTGCTCTGTTATCTACCGTTGTGTACAGTGTTGTCGACCGCTGTTTTTATCTCAAAAAAAATGCCATCCGATAAGAAAGCCTAATCTCGGTTATTCAATACCAAAGAAATTTCAACTTTTACGAATTGAAATTGCAAAACTCTTAGCTATGTTTTTGATAAAAACCTCTGTTTCTTTGCTCTGCTTCACTTTAGCAGCATCAGTTTTTTGCAGGTAATTTTCATATGTTGATTCATGGTTTTCTCCCATTTTTGATCTACCTGGAGCATATTTTCAAGGTGGTAATGTGCTATAAAACACCAGGCCAGGAAAATCTTCATATTTTTCTGTTTTATCGCCAGTTACTTTGACACAAAGACATCTGCTGTGATAGCTGCACCTCTGAAGAAGTCTCACAAATATCAGCTTTGTTTTTATGCCTAGGTAGATAACACTGAGGTTGTTATTGCAGAGAAACAGTCAATCTCAAAAGCCCCGGGGCTCTACATGTCCAATATTGTGCTGCTTTAGGATCTGTTATTAATATGAAAATAAATATATTTTCATTTAGAGTTCTTTTCTGAAAGTACACATCAAAGAATTTACAATAATTATGTCCGACTGAGCCAAATTCAAATTGAATCAAATCAAATCAAGTCGGGACCTTTTGAATCAGAATTGAATCAGTTGGAGAAATTAGTGACAATACCCAGTTCTAATTATAACTACTCACTCTGCAGAGCTAAATTGACAGCTTCTGTGTAATATTATGTGACAGTGCTGTTGTTTTGTGTTGGATTGGGACAGTAGAGAGACAAGTTGGACACAGGCGTTCAATTTGTGTCTCAGTCTTCAGTTCAGTTAAATTCAATACTTTCTTGTCCCACAAGGGGAAATTCTTTTAGCAGCAAGGGCAACAACACAAGTAAACAAAACAATAATAAAAACCCATAAGATGGTTATTTGCCATTAAGGAGATGAGATGCGGTGGGGATAAAGCAAACCTGGAGTCTTTCTATAAATATATAACAAATAATGATATGAACTATGACTACACTGCTGCACAGTTTTAGCTGAACAGTAGAAACATTAAAGCTCCTCCGTGTGTAACAGCTACAGTGCAACATAAAAACTGGTCAGAAGTCCTTCAGGATGAATCATGATGTCAAGCTGAACACAGTTGGAGAAATCTTCTGTCTGATGCTTCACTGGTGGCCCTCGACTGTAAGCAAAGGCATTTAAATCAAACCAAACTGTGACTCAGAGCAGAACAGACTTTTGGTGTTCCTCAAAGGTACTCTGAAACGACGGCCAGAGGGCAACAAATCAAACTCACTGTGAAGTGGATGGTTAAAACAATTAACAATAGAATGAGCCTTCCACAGCACGTTTGTTATAAATGACCAAAAGTCCATCTTACGAATGCCCTGAGATTTTACTGGCAGTTTTTACCAAAAGTCCTAACCAATTCTTGTTCTTCAGAGTTATGTTACAAAACCAAACATCAAAACAGGAAGAAATAACAGATTCAATAAAACTTCTGTAAAACAAGGACAACGTTTCAGATGAGACTTATTTGTACAGCCTTGCAAAGTTATGCTGACTAACTCTCTCCACCATTAAAAATAAATAACTAATAAAGATGAATTAGACCGAAAAGTCAGATTTTTTGCCACATTTTCTTTATGAGCTCTCCAGACACACACAGTGATGTCTGTTTTCAGAGAAAATTTAGTTCCTCCTTTTACTTCTAACTCCTAATCTGACTGAATCTGCTTTTTCGGCATTGTTCTCCACCTTTAAAGAACCACAGATGTGTCATGTGAACTTTAAATGTTTAAGGAGGTGATGCTGGATGAGACAGAGTGAGAGAGAGGAGCAGACAAACTAGTTTAATTCAAGAAAATATTCAATGAAGACTTCATAACAAAGCTGAAGGCCTTTGGTGTCTGATCATGCACAGAGTGTTGGGGTTAATGTTGTTTCGATGAGTTTTGTAATCTGTTTCTCAGTTTCCCTTAAGATAGAAGTTGTGTGTGTCATGGCTACTATTTATAAACGTCTCTGTAATGTCAGTGTTTTCTGTGTTATCCAGCTGTCAGGGTGCTATGTTTTTATTTGTTTTAAGTTTAACCAAGCATAACCTGTAAGTTAATGAGTGGGTACATGAGTTTCTTTATTTTCTCATTAAGTGCTGCATTATGTATCAATAAAGAGTAGATTGCATAAAAATATTATTCGTGAAACCCCTCAGTTAGATTTTATTGAGCGTCAGTGGTTGTAGCATGCTAACCTGTCATGTCTGCTAATGTCAGTGACTTTAAACCAACTTCTGACTAATAAGAGGGAAACATTTACTTTGATTTTGTTTTACTTTAGGATAAACTTAATTCGTGTCCTTAATTAATGTCCCTTAAACACTTGAAATTTTGTATATGTAGTGATGCAGTTGTTGTTGTTGTGCTGATCCTCCTTTATAAAACATGTAACACTGTGGATTTTTTTTATCTTCATGCAGGAACATCAGGACATTTATTTATTTTAGAGAACTCAGAATCTGTCTCCACAAATGATTTGTGTCCTGCAGGCAGCATCTTGAAATCTGAGTTGGACCATCATGTCTCATCATGTGTTCCAGGTCTCAGAGTTGTGTCATCATGTAGTTCAAAGTTCAGGCTGGATTTAAAACAAGAATAAAAGTGAAGCATCAGGAACAAACACTAGTTTCAACCGTCCAATCAGAGAGGCAGAAAGCTGAAGCTTGTGTTTAGCTCAACATCACGATTTATCCTGCAGGACTTCTCTCTGATATTTTTTGTGTTCCTTCTGAGCACCTTGTGCCATCTACTGACATGTTTGAGTAATTCACTGGTGGATGTAATAATAAGGGGAGTGCAATGAAGCTGGTGCTGTAATACGTTTTTAAAGAATTAATTCACTACTGTACTTGTTACAGTGTGTTTCCATTGTTTGGTAATGTGACTGGATTCACATAATAATTACCAGTTATAATATAAGCCTTATGTCAAGCGCAGTGGAGTGGAGTGTGAGGACCAAAGTGCAGGATGTTGAAGGCAGACTGATGTGAACAGAAGAGCTGATAATTGCAGGCTGATGGCAGGTTTGTACAGATCCAAAACATAAAGGTACAAAGGAAATTGAAAACTAAACTCCCGAAACCTACAGCTTTCCATGTGATGTTTTACTGGATGTGGTTTCAGGACATTTTTTTCCAAGATCAACATTGACCTTGAACAATAACCACAAAACAAATCAATACTAAATCAACAGCAATGCAGACAAATGCAGCAATATAATAATCATATTACAATACGGGCAAATACAAACATTTATTAAACACAAGAGGATGCATTAACATTAGGCTTGTGCTTAAGTTCAATAAGAAAGATGTGTAATCACTCAATTTAAGGAAACATCACATTACTTAGAATTTTCAAAAAAATGTTAATTGTGTGTCTTCTAACAACAGCCAGTAGTTTTAAATATATCAGAAGTAATCACATAAATCTGTAGATCGTACATTAGACAAAAATATACGAGTTAAAACCAAATGTGTACAACGACCAGTTAAAGTTACATTTTGGGAACAATAATTACAAAGAAAGTAAAAACCTTAATGGTAACAACAGACAGGGTTCTTCGTCATCGTAACAGTGAATCAGTTTTACTTGCTAACATTTCATATACAACTACTTAAGTTACAAAAGTACAGTAAAATACAGAAACACAGTGAAGCAAATAATATGGGAGGTGATCATAAAATTGCAGAAATGTGCTCAAAAATGTCAAAATGAAATGATGGTCCTTTTGGGCTCTTTATGTCTGGAATTTGGATCTCATGAGTTCTCATACCCAGCAGAAAACTGAAAATAAACAACATAAAACATAAGCAGGGCTGGACTGGGACAAAAACATTGGCCCCGGTATTTTGAGTAGAGACCGGCCCAACAGGTATTATAGGCAGGGGTGCACATAAGTGGTCCGCAGGTGCGCATGCGCTTTCAAAATAAAAGACGCACAGAGATGTGGTGCAGAATATGTCGTGAAAATCACACTCTAGCTTACTGTTTTTGTGTTTGAAGCCAGCTCACCTCCTGCAACCACTTTTCCGAGAATACGCGCTTTGTTTACAGTTCGGACTCCTTCTGACATTTCTTTGGAGGTGGAAGAACACCAAAGTAATTGCTTAAAGGAGCTTGCTTCTTCGACATCTTTAAGAGTTCTAAACAAATGTCTGTCCTCCTCCAGAAAATCTTATGTACGCAAACGTGCGTTGCAACTTCTTATCTGGTGCGCGTCTTTTATTTTGAAAGCGCACCTGTGGACCACTTATGTGCACCCCTGATTACAGGAAAGTCTTAAAGCCATTGAATGAAAAACAAACACTGTCTTGTTAGTATGTATGATTTCTATAAATTATACATCAGAAGACCACTTTGATTGTAAGATTCAGATAATTCTTTATTAAAAGCTACACATTTTAAATGAGAATAAGAAATAAAAGTCTTTGTGCCCCCTTTTCCCTGTTAATGCCCTACCTGGCCCCTTGGCAGAATTTTGCTAGACCCATCCCTGCACCGTT
Organism: Mchenga conophoros; assembly: GCF_057382185.1. Taxonomy (NCBI): domain Eukaryota; kingdom Metazoa; phylum Chordata; class Actinopteri; order Cichliformes; family Cichlidae; genus Mchenga; species Mchenga conophoros. Next base: position 53,217,392 of record NC_140528.1, read on the forward strand.
AGCAGCTGTCAGCAGCTTTCATTGTTTATACCATTATAAAATGTAAAAAAAAAACCAAAAAAACATCGGCCCATTAAAACAAAAATCACCATCGGGCATACCAGGCATTTGAATGGGGAAAAAGGAGATACAAGACAATGCAAAACTAATGCTAAGTTACTCAGGGAAACACAGGGAGAGACACACAGCCATGAGGGAGGCTAAGCCCTTTGCATAGCGGCCGATCCCACGCACCCAATGCAAAGCTTCTTCAAGCTGCTGCCGTCAGGGAGGAGACTGCGGAGTCTCCAGGCCAGGACCAGCAGACTGAAGGACAGCTTCATCCATCAGGCTGTCAGGAAGCTTAACTCCCTCTCGATTCTGCCCCCCTCTCCCCTCTTCTCCACCACGGTCTCACTGAACTCTGTCTCACACACACACACACACACACACACACACACACTCTCTGACGCACTCACTGGCCTGCTCCAGTCACTTTGTGGAGCATTGGACTGCCATTACCTCATAAGACTTTGTCTGTCACACTATCTTTTATCGTACATTACTAAATCTCCATCTGCACTATTTGCACTACTCTGTCTGGTTTGCACTCAATGCCATTTACCCTTACCTGAATATTGTATATTGTATATTGTATAGTTTCTTGTTATATGTAAAATTGTATTGTATTTATTTAAATTTCTACTTTTTAATTATTTTACTTGCATTTTTTAATCACTCTCTTATATTTAAATGTTTATTTGCTATTCATCTAGGGGTTGAGAGTAACGAAATTTCAATTCTCTGTATGTCCTGTACATGTGGCAGAATTGACAAATAAAGCTGACTTTGACTTTTGACTTTGACATCACTGAACTGAGGGAGACGCTGACCTAAATACACAGACGGATAACAGGGATGTGAGGACACGAGGAACACAGCTGACATCACTAACCATAATGAGACAGGGAAGCTAGACCAAACATAGAAACACGGGACCTTCACAATAAAACGGGAAATACGATACGGAAGTGGAGAGGCAAACGAGAGGGAATGAGGGAACATGAGGGAGAGAGCGGACATGATGGGCTGGGGGAGACATAAACAAGATGGAATAAAACATGAGAGGAAAACAAGGCACGACAACTCACACCACTGTATACACGCTGACACCAGGGGAAGACACAGAGAGCAACAACACAGGGGGAAATCTAACAAACAATACTGAACAGAATAACCTAGGAGATGTAGAATAATTCTTAAGAAATGAACTTAACATAAAACAAAAACACAAGAAAACTGAGAACCCTGAGTCAAAATGACCCAGGACCATGACAATGAGATGTACAACAGAGTTTAAACAACCTCATGCAACATCACGCTTTTAACAAATGGGAATAAAAAAATAAGAAACACATTTTTTTTCCAGAGAAACAAAGATTATAAATATCATAAGAAGTTCAACAGGTTTCCTTCAGAACAGCATATATGTGCTGCAGTGTCAGGAAACAGGACTAACGGTGCGTTCACACTTTTAAATATGACACCCTGAAATGGTGATGTTGTGGAATAACCTTAGAAAGGTCAGTAAAATATATTGTATGCTGTCATATCTACATAATTATATAAACATGTTTCTGTCTGCTATAAAAGTTGTTTGCTTTGTCTTCACTTCCCTCTGCTGGTGAAGAAACTCTGATAACAGGTAACATCATTTATTTTCACTAAATTTCACTGAGAAAGTCTCACAGACAGCATGGATCAACAGCACTCACTGAAACGTGCAACAACAGACAGAAAACAAGTGACACAAACTCACCTCTATGTTTGTGTCATTTTCTCTGGTGTTCAGTCCAAAGTTCCTCCTTGTCTTACTAATGTAGCAGAGCATGAGGAAAACAGCCATCAGCAAAACACCATCCAAGGACGCACGCACAACCAGAAGCCAGGAGGAGTCAAGACAATGTGTAGAGACTCCTGCAGTGACACTTTCACTCTGTGTTGTTGCTGTTGTTTGTAGTGTGGAAGCAGGTGTGTACAATAAATACACACATAAAAATCATAATCAATAGTGATAAAGACAAATAATAAAGTAATAAAGTAAAAATAATAATCATGTTATCACACGGGCAAATACAAAAATTTATCAAACACAAAATGCACCTGCATGCGTAGAAACACTCAGCTTTAGCAAAAATGGTAGATGATGTCCCCTCAGTTTTAGCTCCGCCATGATATTTTCCAACAATGCATTTAAAGCACACACTTAGATTTGAAATGATTTTAAAATATTTTTTGTATGTAATATGTGCACTGATTAAAAGAGAATATGATTGTGAAACTTACTGTACATGCTTATACGAGCATCATAAGAAGTAGTTTTTGCATTTGTGAATGAACAGTGGATTAGATTGGCCAGCACAACAACAAAAAAATAATACTCAGAGACTGGTCATCCAGACTTTAAAAAAAGAAAGCTGGACAAATTAAAGGAAAATACTTTTTAAAATGTCAAACCCTCTATTTCAGTTTAGAAAGTTCTTAAAAGGTGCAATGATCTCTCAGCAGTGAATCAGCTGATCTCTGGCAGTAACAACAATCTCACCTCAAATCAGAAGGTGGGAAGTTTCATGTTTTCATTTATTTGTGTTCTAATTTTGTTTATTTTTGTGATCATCTACTATTCGTAGTAGTAGCATTTCAAGAAAAATAAAATATGAAAAATGTTTTACCATCTTGAAAAGAAACTTACCATCAATCACATGAACATCATTGTTTTTATACAAATCTGGAGACAGAGGGTTTCCATAACCACACCTGTACCGTCCTGTGTCTAACTTGGTCAGCTGTGTGATGGTCATATACAGTCCAACTGTAGATCCTGGTCTGTATTCAATGCTGTATCTGCCACTCTCAGATTTGTTATTAGTTGTGTCAATGAGGATCTCCCCTTCATTCTTACACTCATTCTTACAAAAGAACTTCCTGTGTCCATACACAGTATTGGAACACACCAACGTGATGTTTTCTCCCTCAATTTGTGTTCGACAAAAAACAGCATTTCTATCCAGTTCTGTGAAATATAAGAACATTAATTAAATGTGAATCCATAAATCATTACATATTGTTGTATGCTTTACACTGAGGTGCTACAATTTCAATTCAACTTATCAAAAGTACAGTTGAAATGAGATGAGATAGCCTTTATTTGTCAGTTGCAGGTCTTTTGCCCACAACCGAGATGACAGACCTTGCCGACCGTACATACAATGCAAACATCACATTGGGAAGACAGGTCAGGCCAGGTAGCGAGGAAAAAAACATTGAAATGTGTAACACAAAAGGATAATACAGGAATGCACAGGTAACAACACACCATAACACAATAAACACAGACAAGCAACTTGGGAAAGAGTTCCAGTGTGTACATCTGATCTGGGACCGCTACAATCTTTGACTGCGCCTCCAGCTGACCCGATGTCCACATCAGAGGGGAGGTAAGCGTTGGAGGTGGCGTTGGATAGGGAAGGTGATGCGTCAGTGAGTGCTTATCAGTATCAGTATATGTATGTGTGTGTGTGTGTCCATAGTTCAGGTGAGACAGTGTCCTTCGCCCCGCCAGGCTAAGTAAAGAGTCTTCCAGCCAACCCAGGTGGCCTTGTAGGGAATGGGAAGGAACAGACTCAACACAGTCGTTATCAGGGAGTTTTGTTCAGCTCTGGCCTTGAGCCTGCAGCTGGCGCGGAAGGGGTAGACGCATTATGATGGTGATTTTTCTTTTGCAAACAACTCATGAGAATGTCAAGCTTTTTTTAACACTCCGACACTGGTCTCTCAGTCTCCCGTTAACAGCTGCGAGTTTCTCCATGATGTTATTAGCCGTCGATTCTGTGGTCTTGTCACTCTTTTGCTCACATAGCAGATTCTGAGACCTCACGACCGCAGCCAACTGATCCGAGGTGTAATCCAGCTCCACCCAGAGATGTTGTTCTGAGTTGATTCTTTCCTGATGTAATCCAACATACATACGCTCAGAGGTGTTATTCTGAGCATTCACTGCAGTCGTAAGCGCCTCCAAGCTCTTAACCTTGCTGCCTTCAGTGAGCCCTTTTTGAGAAGTCGCACCTGTCGTTCCAATCCCAGCGGGCAGCCTTGTGGGGGTTTGAACAGCCGGTTCTGCTTTCTTAATTCTCCAATAAGCCAGGGCCAAGCCAGCTCCGATCAGCAAGAACCCTGTTATCATGGTTCCGAATAGGTAGATATCTTCAGCGTCCTCGATTGACAGTCCCGCCAGGCACATGATCCTCTGCCACCCGTCCATCGTGTATCCGGCAGGGAAAGTCCCTCCAGGGCACTCGGGTTCTCCCGACTCCAGACTTCTCGTTAAAGGGTGTCAATAGCATTCAGAGACCAGTTGATCAAATCCATAATTCTCTTTTAGGTTTTAGACCCAGACTGTGAGAGAGTGTTCCAGGGAAAGTAATACAAAAAAGACACGAGACTAGACAAGGACATAAGAACTAGCAGGGAAGATAAGGGAGAAGAGAAAAAGTGCTTCCGCCTCCTCCGAGAGCCAAAGAAAGAAATTTTTTCCATGCTGTATAAAATGTACACCTACATGGTATATCATGTTAATTTCTATTTATTAATTAATTAAACAGCTTGATCTAAACATGGTCTATAATGCTAAATTAGAGCTAGTGAGGGCTCTTCATATTTTTTTATTTCAGGGAATTTTCGTACAAACTCACCATTTGAAACTCTGACCTCAAAGTCATAGTATGTATCTGGAACAGAAGATCTTCCTAAAGAACACCTGTACAGTCCTGAGTCAGACTTGATCGTGAAGGTCACAGACATGAATCCTGTTCCTGGAAATCCGTCTTTATAATTAATGCTGTATCTCCCACTCTGAGCTGTATTTCCATCTGTTTTAATGAGGATATCTTCTGCTCGCTCACATTTTTCCTTACAGAAGAACTTTGTGCTTAAAGAAAAAGTTGAAGGGCATCTAAGTGAAGCATTTGCTCCTTCGGCTGCAGACCAGATATTCTGTTTTGCCTTGACGAGCCCAGCTGGATCTGTCAGATGAAAAGATTAAATAAATAAAATTATTAAAAGATAGATAATCAAAACATTATTTAGTGTATGGATTTTAGTGTCTAAAGTTTATTTTATGAAGTTGAATATTTTTTAATTAAAGAGCAACATTAAGTCCTCACCTGACAAAATGCAGAAAAAGAGAAAATGGAGGATTTTCATTCTGACTTTGATCCTGATGCAAAAAAATTGTTAAACTTCAGAAGAACAGCGTCTGACACTTAACTCCGTCTGTGTTTGTCAGATCATCAGAAAACTGAAGTTACTCAATAAGTTGTTTCCTTCCTTTTTTTAGTTGCATTCATCACACACTAATGAGGATGATGATGTGACAATGAAACGTATGCGTGTACAAAACATTGCATATGAATCTGCCTGTTTGTAGATCAGTACTGTGAAGTTTCTCTGATGCCGTAAATGTCAATGACAACAGTTTCAGACTTTGAAATACTAATTCATCTTATTTAAACAAGTAAAACTAAAAAGTAAAGGGTCTGAAATGTATTTAAAGTAAAAATAAATGTAGCTCTTTGGAGGATATTTCTATATTTACAGGTAATCGGCTAAGTAAACGCTGGCGCATTTGGCTGTCGCTGCTCACCAATTTATTCTCATTTTATTTTGGTTTTAAAGTTAATGACGACAACTTGAATCAAGTTTTTAAAGCGTAATCCTGTTTTGATTTGTTTTTGCAACATTTGCTGGTTTTTACTGCTTGTGCTTCAGCTGTGTGTTTGATCTTTTACCCTCATTGGGCCTTTTCCAGCCATCTACATTTAGTGTCTGGCCCTGATTAAGATGTGGATCCACAGGCAATGCTTCCTCTAAGCTGCGCACGTGCACAATTGCGCACAGCTGGCACGGTCTCTGCACACAGAAAATCTGCTTTGCGTACAAAAAAAATCCAACCTGAATTGAAATTAAAATAAAAAATTTAACAATTCTCTTTTGCAGTGTTAGTCAGTAAATGACTGGCTGCTCCCGTATGGAATTAGAATGATGCCAACGTATCCCATAGTCCAGCCAATAATGCAATTCACATTTGTATATACACACCGAATTAAGGTCGACAGGCTATGACAGCGTCCTTATGTGCCGACACGGTGTTTTAGCTAGCAAAGCGGCGTGGCTGATGTGGAATGAAGCCACGCTAATGACAATGTGTACAACCATTGGAGATGTGACCAGGACAGATGGAACAATTGAGGGAAAAAGGTGTGGACTTTATACCACAATTTAAAAACGATACCAGTTTTTAAATTGTGTTGATAGGCCACGAAAAACCAGAGTGCCTATTTCGGGTCACTTTTGCCGGTCCAAGCCCGGGTAAAGTAGCGGGGTTGGAATTGTGACATTAAAAAAAACAATAATTGCTAAAAGAAATTTAATTTGTAGTTCTAAATAAACTCTAAATGCATTTAGGACATTTTTAACTCACTTTATGTCTCTTCCACGATGTTATTTCTCTCTCCAACAACATAGGTTACAATTACATTAGCATGACCAACTATGCAAATTAGGAGATGACGTCATTTAGCGACTTCTAGCAACTTTTAGGACAACCAATAGCGATTTTCCTTACTGAGGAGTTGGCAACACTGCAGCAGTGATACATCTCCTGTTGTCAGGCCTGCAGGTATCAGTCTGTTGTTCTCCTTTATCTCATAGTGGACAGAAATTATTTTTTGGAGTGGCACAAATAATTTGCGTGGCATCAAATTTGATGCAGAACAGCTGATTGTTCTGTAAATAGTTTGAAATGTTTATTTAAAAAAACGCCTTGGCTGCATTTTTAGGTAAACAGCTGCAAAAAACTTTGTTGTTTGCATAACTCAGTTACTTTTTTGAAGAAGTAACTATATAATTAATAGCCCAACATTGGTCATTATTTACTGTATTTTACACACAGAGTTGCAGGACTCTCTCCCAGACCACAGACTCATAATACAAGTCAGAGATTTATAAAAAAAAAAAAAAAAGGAAAGAAAGAAAGTTGTGTTTTGAAAATTGGAGTTCAAGTTATTTTTACTTTAATGTTCATTGTAAGTGGGCTAAAGCAGTTAATTAAAAGTAGTCTGACATAAATGTAAAGGCTGTAATTTGATTATTTTAATAAACCATGTAACTTGGATGGATTCTATGCTGCCGTGACCACAGTGCACACGTCTGCTGTTGCTCACAGTGGTCCAAGTGTCTGCTCAGTGAGTTTGTGTGTTCGCTCAGACACATGAAAAATTAGAGGAAACATTATCCATAGGGTGTCTGTGTGGTCCGTGCTCACCTGGGTTGTTTTTTTCCATTGCCCATCTACTGGCGACAGCTCTGCTTCAGTACTCTGCTACGGAAATTTTGCGACTCCGCGTTTGCCTGGCTGTCTCTCCACCTGTGGCTCTTTGCCTCTATCCAGACACCGCTTTCAAGCCCCGCTGCAGGTACATCCACCGAGGGGTCTGGCGAAACTTCAATAGCAATGACACCAACTCAGTAGTGTCCATCTGGTCCAGAACTCGTCGTCCTCCCTGCATGACTGTGGCTGTTGACCACAATGTGCTGGCCCACCTAGTTAGGTGAGCTAAGCCTACTGTCAGACATAGTAACTCCAGCGTCAACTTCGGTCTATTAAACATCCGCTCTCTTACTGGTAAGGGGCATCTCGTCCAGGATCTCCTGGACTTTCTTTGCTTGATTGAAACCTGGCAACAGCCTAATGAATTCCCTCAATGACTCTACTCCATCTTAGTTTGTTTACATCTGTCAACCTCACAATTCGGGAGAGGCGGCGGCCTCGCCATAATTCGCTGAAAGCACTGGAAAGTTCTCCCTGTCTCTGCTCCACCCTCCCACTCATTTGAATACTTTGCAGTACAGCTCCTTGGATCTACTTCCACCATTATATGTGCTGTTTCTCAGCCAACTAAGCCAAATAAGGAATTTTTAAGGAATGACTTTGCTGCGCTTGTCACTCATTTCTGTGTACTTTCCCCAAATTTGATAATTGTTGGGGCGATCGTGGCTCAAGAGTTGGCAGTTCGTCTTGTAATCAGAAGGTTGCCGGTTCGAGCCCCAGCTTGGACAGTCTCGGTCGTTGTGTCCTTGGGCAAGACACTTCACCCACCGCCTACTGGTGTTGGCCAAAGGGGCCGATGGAGCGATATGGGAGCCTCGCTTCTGTCAGTCTGCCCCAGGGCAGCTGTGGCTACAACTGTAGCTTTCCTCCACCAGTGTGTGAATGTGAGAGTGAATGAATAATGGAATTGTACAGCGCTTTGAGGTTCTCGAAAAGCGCTATATAAATGCAAATGCAATCCATTCGTGACTTCAAAATTCATGTGGACAATGATAACATCCCCCTTTCCAGAGATTTTACTTCCTGTTTGGAAAGTTTTGGGCTTCTACAATACATAAAATTTTCTTCTCATTTTAAAGGTCATAGCTTGGATTTGGTCTGCTGTTCTGGCATTACCCCCACTCACTGTAAAGCCCATTTGTTTCCCCAATCTGATCATATGTTTATTTCTTTTAATGTAAATACAACAGCTTCCAAAACCCAATGTATATACTATATACTATATATATATATATATATATATATATATATATATATATATATATATATATATATATACACTCAACAAAAATATAAACGCAACACCTTTGTTACTGCTCCCATTCCCCATGGGATGGACGTAGAGACCTAAAATTCATTCCAGATACACAATATAACCATCCCTCCCAAACAGTGGTCACAAATCAGTCCAAATGTGTGGTAGTGGGCACATCTGCCATATTGAGATAATCCATCCCACCTCACAGGTGTGCCACATCAGGATGCTGATCTGACATCATGAGTAGTGCACAGGTGTACCTCAGACTGCCCACAACAAAAGGCCACCCTGGAATGTGCAGTTTTGTCTCACAGCAAAATGCCACAGATGCCACAAGCAATGAGGGAGCGTGCAATTGGCATGCTGACAGCAGGAATGTCAACCAGATCTGTCGCCCGTGCATTGAATGTTCATTTCTCAACCATAAGCCGTCTCCACAGGCGTTTCAGAGAATATGGCAGCACATCCAACCGGCCTCACAACCGCAGACCTCGTGTAACCACACCAGCCCAGGACCTCCACATCCAGCAGGTTCACCTCCAAGATCGTCTGAGACCAGCCACCCAGACAGCTGCTGGAACAATTGGTTTGCACAACCAAACAATTTCTGCACAAACTGTCAGAAACCGTCTCAGGGACGCTCAACTGCATGCCCGTCGTCCTCATCGGGGTCTTGACCTGACTCCAGCTCGTCGCCGTAACAGACTTGTGTGGGCAAATGCTCACATTCGATGGCGTCTGGCACGTTGGAGAGGTGTGCGCTTCACGGATGAATCATGGTTCACATTGTTCAGGGCAGATCGCAGCTGAGAATGTCCCAGTTCTTGCATGGCCAGCATACTCACCGGACATGTCACCCATTGAGCATGTTCGGGATGTGCTTGACCGGCGTATACGACAGCGTGTACCAGTTCCCACGAATATCCAACAACCTCGCACAGCCATTGAAGTGGAGTGGACCAACATTCCACAGGCCACAACTGACAATCTGATAGACTCCATGCGACGATGTGTTGCACTGCATGAGGCAAATGGTGGTCACACCAGATACTGACCGGTTCTGGGTCCCCAGACCCCCAATAGCGCAAAAAACTGCACATTCCAGGGTGGCCTTTTGTTGTGGGCAGTCTGAGGTACACCTGTGCACTACTCATGATGTCAGATCAGCATCCTGATGTGGCACACCTGTGAGGTGGGATGGATTATCTCAATATGGCAGATGTGCCCACTACCACACATTTGGACTGATTTGTGACCACTGTTTGGGGGGGATGGTTATATTGTGTATCTGGAATGAATTTTAGGTCTCTACGTCCATCCCATGGGGAATGGGAGCAGTAACAAAGGTGTTGCGTTTATATTTTTGTTGAGTGTATATATATATAATATTCTTCCTCTACCCCCCCCCCCCCCCCATTTTTGCACATGTCGAGGAGCGTGTCAGGCTACATTTCACTGTGTGTTATACTTGTATAACTATGCATGTGACAAATCGAATTTCCCAGAGGAACCCACCCGAGGGATTAATAAAGTTCTATCTAATCTAATCTAATCTAATAAAGATACTTGAACCTTGCACCTGTACTCCTCGTGACATCACATTTAGGAAAATTTGTAATATTAACCATGATGATCTCTCATCTGCCATGACCTTCCATTTATTCACAGCTCCTCAACCCCCAATGAACTTGGTTCTTACTATGATGTGTTGCGTTTAGCAGTTTCACCCCAGATCTTTTTATTCCTGAGGCCATCAGAGACAACACCAGAACTCAGTAGTTACCTCACAAAACCTTTATTCATCCGCAATCAGTTATGCATCTTCTAGAAGGGAGATGTACATGGCCCGGAAATTACTCAGCAAATATCAACTTCTTTGTCTGTTACAACCAGTTTTATACAAGCAACCCCCCATCATAAAACCCACATAGTGTGTTGTAAATCCAAAACACTGTGTTTGTGTATGTACGAACACGTTAGTGCATGTGTGTGCGTGTGCGTGCGTATGTGTCTCTATATACGTGACTTCCTGCTGGTCATAAAAAGTCATCTCCTCTCACCTCCAAGTCACTGGAAACTAAGACCCCCACTCAGGTATCCCTTGGGGAATTTCCACTGAGCTGTTGGCTTCCCTTTGTTCTACTTTCACAGCCCAGCGTGGGGGAGGGTCCCCTGCAAACCTACTTATAACTTGTGACAGTTGTGAGCCTTTATCACATTCAGGGAGAAGGGTAACAAACTTCCCCTCTCTTTCCTATCTGTTCCATACAGTCCTAGCATCCCCCAACTATGGCTTCCTATTTCCTTTTATGACAGGCAGACCCCCACCGTCAATAAATTCCTCTGTCTCTGCACAATTACACCCACACTAAGGCCTATAGCTAAACCAACCTTGTTGGTTGGTTTAGCTATAGGCTATAGGTTTTGTGAGGTAACTACAGTCTCCATAGTTGATGTATTAAATCTTATTCAAAAATCGAAATCATCCGCTTGTCAGCTTCGCCCTCTTCCCACCATGTCAGTTAAAGCTTGTCTTCCCTGATTGGCTCCTCTCATAACTAGTATTATCCACTCTTCCCTTAACACTAGAATTGTTCCTTCATCTTTGAAAACTGCTTCTATCATTCCAATTCTTTAAAAGCCTGGTGCAGATCCCAATAATTTTGATAATCTTCTCCCAATATCAAACCTCTTAAACAGGCTTATTCACTTTAATACAGATCTAACTTGGGGTCAAATCTTGTTTATTTATTTTTTTGTTTTTATTTGGGGTTTTTTACGGTGGCCCATAGAGACAAAGCACGTACAAACTCCAAAACACTTGCAAACTCCAAAACACTTGCAAAATCCAAAACACTTCCAAAATCCAAAACACATGCAAACCCCAAAACACATGCAAATTCCAAAACACAACGGAAGTGCTCCAGGACGCTAGGGGCAGTGTTGAGCTTTTGTTACCTAGTAACTACACAAGCCAGGAAGTACCAATGACCGGATTTGGGCTGTATCCCAATTCAGGGTCTGCAGCCTTAAAGGCCGCATTTTAAGGCCGATTACGGCACAGCGACACGACAAAGGCTGTCCCAATTCAAAGGCTGCTCGAAATGCGGCCCTCAAATGCGTCCTTAATTTCCCTGAATTTTAAGGATGGGCCCAACATATCCCAGATTTCATAGCGCGGTGGTGGTGTGGATAATTTTGCCGAAAAAAACGGCGGAAGCGGAGCCGCCGAAGAGTAAACTTTCAGAAGTAAGTACTGAATATTATGTCACTTATTTATGCACAAATGTTTTTATAATGAAGAACATTAAAACATTACTGTTGGCCACATGTCGGGAAAGTTATGTGATATTAGCGATGTTTGTACTAACTTGGTTTTAAAGCCTTTACTTCAAAATATACGCCGTTCAATAGTTGACTTTAATCTTACAGAGAATGTGATGATTTTATGGATAATTAAAGTCAGTCATATATCCACAAACACAACAGGCTGAAAGTCAGTGATGCTGCTCGGTTTGCAGTCATGAATATCACGGCACAAGCAGGATTCACTGCACTGTTAATGTTAGCTATGTTATATTGCTGCCTCTGTTCGGTGGTGTCGAGCCAAACGGACTTTAACGTGTGTTTGAACGAGCTGACAGTTTACTCGTTAAGCTGAAAGAAAGATGCTTTAATCACAGGAGCCACACATGTGTCCACTGTACCATCTGGGAACTCCTCTTGTTTCGTAATAACACAAACTAAATCCTCCTTCTTTTATGCTGTTTTGTAGCAGTGTATACACCTGAGACTGTCACCTGTCTGTCTGTCCTGCACTCTCTCTCTGTTTCTTTCTCTCTGATTGTGGAATAAAAGTATGAACATTCATTTATAAGTTACACTTGTGTTTGAATCCTGCAGCTTATCACACACTTGATTTCCATGTGTGACAACTGCAAGTGTCCAGAGTGAGGACAGACTGAGGGACCCACTGCTGCACATCATCTGTGAGGCTTTGCACCCCTGATGATCCACCAGGACAAACTCAGCAGTGTGTGAGGAAGAGGAGGAGGAAGAGCCAGCAGCAGCTGACAGATGGAGAGAATAGACAGACTGTTCCCTGTTTGTGAAGGACTGCTAGACAAGTTTAGAATCACTAATTGTCTGTCCTGAATCAGTCTTATTAGGTAATGTTCAAATAATTTTATCCTCCCAGTGTTTTCAGTGTGGGAGAAAGTACTCAGGGCCTTCAAGTTACACACTATGAAAGGCAGCAACAAGTTTAACATTCAGAAACCTAAAGTATGTATCAGCAGCAGAATGGAGCTAAAAATAAATGTTTGTTTCAGTTCTATGAAGCTTTGAGTATTTTGGATTAGTAGTACTGCTGTGTTTGTTGCATCATATTGCTGTAATTGTTTATATGCTTTATATATTCTGAGGTAAGTTGATCTATAGTGTTACATCATATTTTATAAGGATGTTATGTGTTTGTATACTTTCTGCCCAGTTTGACCCATTTAGCAGAAGTCAACCTGTTTAAGGCTCTGATATCTATTCTGTATGACTTAAAGCAGTTATGACATGGTCTGATTTTCTCACCCAATAAAGGAATATTTCATATATCAGTCTACTCTTCATTCTATCAGAAACAGTTATCACAGCTTGTACATTTTCTTTTTATAAATATATGTAAGCATTGAGCCAAATTTATTAATGCCAACATACTGAAGGAACAACATTTGTCTCTTATATATGATACACCTATATATGCACTGTCAAAGATACTTGTCTTTGAGTGAAGATTTAAGGTGATAAGACATATAAATAACTGCAACTTGAATCTGTACTGAGGCTCAGTATTTGGCACAGAGTTCATGTTCACTGCTGTAATAGCTAATAATGATTAATATAATAACTAGAATATTGGCCACATTATATTTACATTACCAAAGTGATATGACTTTAGTCTCATGAACAACATTAGCTAATTGTTATTTACTAACTAATCTTAAATGACTGTTCAGTACAGAAATGAAGCCCAACAATCATGTTTTACTGTCCTGTGGTCTCAGCCTCAGATACTTATCACATCACACAAAGCTCTTGTAGAAACAAACAAACAAATTAACAAAATATGTTCTCCTTCATTTCTGTCAAACAAAGTTGTATGAGTTTCCAGCGGTTAGTATCATGGTTGCTAGGCAACCTGGGAAGCGAGACGGAGACTAGACCGTCCCATACAGACAAACTTGCAGCTTATTTTGCAAATCGAGCTCAACACTGCCCCTAGCGTCCTGGAGCACTTCCGTTGTGTTTTGGAATTTGCATGTGTTTTGGATTTTGCAAGTGTTTTGAAGTTTGCAAGTGTTTTGGAATTTGCAAGTGTTTTGGAGTTTGTACGTGTTTTGGAATTTGCAAGTGTTTTGGAGTTTGTACGTGTTTTGGAATTTGCAAGTGTTTTGAAGTTTGCAAGTGTTTTGGAATTTGCAAGTGTTTTGGAGTTTGTACGTGTTTTGGAATTTGCAAGTGTTTTGGAGTTTGCAAGTGTTTTGGATTTTGCAAGTGTTTTGGAGTTTGTACGTGTTTTGTCTCTAGGGGCCACTTTAGTTTTTTGTATTTTAATTTATTTTAATCTACCGTTTTACTGATATCTTTTTCTCTTTGTAAGGTGACCTTGGGTTTTAGAAAAGCGCCCTCAAATAAAATGTATTATTATTATTATTATTATTATTATTATTATTATTATTATTATTATTATTATGATATTAAATTCATATGAATCTCTGCTACACTTGATGTAAGCTAACTCAGACAATGAAACCCCAGCCACTGTGCACCAGTCACACACTGTTGTTTACTTTAAATCGATCACAGTGCAGCAAACTAACCTGTTTATCCTGCACTAACCTGCAACCTTTAAATAGTTGCTGATGTTTGATGAGCTGATAGAAACATCACATTTAAAATTACCTGACACTTAAAAAAACTACCTTTATGCTTGCTTCTCTTCTGTAGCACTAGCTAGTTGCGGAAGTACCATAACTTATGGACACCTGGAGGCAGGCAAAGAACCACAACATCACACTGGAGTCGACTTTCACGACCAAACCTGACACATCCAACTAAAATAACTGGTTTAACTGGTTACTGTATCAGCATTTTACCATTGTGGGGGCATTTACAGTAGGGGGAGGAGACCAGAGACTATAACTGTAGCTGTTGTGTGGAATTCTTTAGATCAGCCTCTAGAATACTGTTAGGCCTAAACTCACAGACTTCGCTTTCTCAGAGACCTGTCACTGTGAATGAAGCAAGACACTCAGAGCTCAATTGGTTTTCTTGCCGGCAAAGGGGTGCGTCGAGGTGAGCAGTGCTACCACTCGCCCATCCAAGCAACTCCAAACCTGAGTTCCCTCTTTCCCTCTTTTTATTGCGAGCAGTGATCATACATGAATATGCAATTACAAATACACGTGACAGTCTTAAGCAAGCATTTGTGTGAGCAACATCAGTGTCAGTGTGTATGTGTGTGTGTGTGTGTGTGTGTGGGGGGGGGGGGGGGTCACTTCCTGTCACCATTTATGGCGTGACCCTTTAACGAGTGTGAGCATCTTTCTGAACTATAAAAACAGGAACTTGTAGCTGGTTATACTTGCAGTGGAAATTAGCAAAACTTTAAATAAAGCTTCTAATCGGCTAGAAGATTTATGGTGCACAACCGTATTAGGACACATTGAAGCAATGGTCATGTGACTTCCTCATATTTAGCCCTTGTAAAACATGTCTTTCTTTTGAGATGACAGGAGCTGGCAGGCGCAGTCGCAGTTTCAGTTCCTCTATCTCGCAGAAGTTTTTAAAAGGTTATAAAATGAAACAGTCTGGCAGGTTCAATAGGTCATGTGTTAACAGTTTATAGGCATTTGTTTTTGATCATGCATTCTTCACACGTAAATCATTCTCATTAATGACAATCAATTTCTCCAACAAATACGACTGCATAGGATGCAGTGTGCTGATCTCCAAATGCATTTGTAAGGAAATGATGACACTTGGAAACATCTCTGCATGATCTTTACCAAGGCATCGTGTCGATACTGGTAAGATAATTTTTACTAGAATTTTTCTTTTTAAAGATAATAATCACTGTCTGTGTTGTTTACGTTATGGAGTCTGCTGAGAACTCTATTATATTTTTAGATTTTCTTACATTCAAAGTGCTGGATATGAAAACAGAGCTATTTATATAATTTTTTTGGTACACCTCCGGCATTCGTTCAGTATTTCACCAATTATATTTGTTTTTCAGAAGCTGGCGATCAGCTCCAACCTCAAAGAGCAACTATGGGTCCACATGCACAGAGCTGGGGCCTGACAAAGTTTTACTGTCTGTCTGTCTAGTTTCTAGTTTCTCTGTCTTACATCTTTTCTGTGAACTCTTTCCTTGGAGGATATCAAAAGTGTGAACAACAGCGTTTTGTTCTGTTGACTGTATTTAAAAGAGGTCTGGACTGGGCATCTTCAGGGATGGCTCCCAGTGCCCCCCGACTGACGTCTGTCTTCATGCATGAAATAAAGATGTTGTTACTGCTACTACCATGTCAGCAGGCTTGACTAATTAAATTTCCATGACAGAGGTAATATATTTTTAATTTTAGATTAGAATTCTTTACTGTAATGATCGTAGTGCATACATGCGTGTATGTCTGTATGTGCTCCTTAACAGGTGGGCAATCCTTATGCTTTAACAACAAAAGCAGGTCATGAAGAAAAAGCTTATATTTCGAAATCCATGACATGTATACGGGTAAAAATATGCAGGTCGTCCATCAATAGTTCATATCAAACTGTGACACAGAGCAAGAGCAACAAAAGACTTATCTCAACTTAAACTGAGAAAGAGCTGCTTTTTGAGATTCAGAAAAAAATGCACAAATTTGAGAAATAATATTGCAGCATGTTCTGTTAGTACAGTACGTGCAATTTCACGAAAAGTTGCATCAGCTGTGATGTAACAGGGCTGACGAAAAAAATCATCCTTCCCTCTTTGTATAACCAGCTTTTTGTCATGGCATTGGGTCTGTGACTCAGTGTTTATGTGTTTTGGGGTTTTTCCAATATTCTTCGATTTTGTGTCATTCGTGGATTTGGTTCTCGCATTGTTTGGTCTTATGTTACATTTAGAATTTCTAGTTTTTAGTTTTCTGTCACTGTGCCAACCTTGTGTTACATGTTTCTCTTTTTGTTCTCTTGTCTACATCTTCCATGTTCTCTATGTGTCCCCAGTCAGTTATGTGTCCAAGTCTGTTTCTCCCTTGGTCTGAGTGTCAAGCTTACGTATCTTAGTCCTCGTCTCCATATTTGTTGTGTTTCCTGTTTAATTTGATAGTTATATGTCCTGTGTTAAGTGTAACCAGTTTTGCATTAGTAATTGAACCACTCTCAGTAGCTTTAAAAATGGTGAAAGGATTAGGAGGGATTGATAGATGGGGTATAAAACATCAGGTGTCGCTTTATGCAGATGGTTTGCTTCTTTATGTGAATGATCCTCTACTAAATATCCCACACATTTTATCAGTATTAAATTCTTTCTGATATTTATCGGGATATAAGCTTAACATCTCCAAAAGCGAATACTTTCCACTTAATCAAATGGCTGCAGACATACCTACATCAACTATACCCTTTCAAATGGCTAATTCGGGGTTTAATTATCTCAAAATTGCAATTTCACGATCTCTGAGATTAATGCGGGAACAGAATATTACTTTACTTACAATGAAAGTTAAGTCTGATCTTCAAAGATGGAACTACCTACCGCTGTCTTTAGCTGGTAGGATTCAAATGATTAAGTGAATGTAAATACAAAGCCTGTATGCTTATATTTAAATGTTAATATTTATTCTAATTCACTTCCCTTTCAAATAATTATTGTTGATAATTTTGTTTTTAAGACGATTTTTTTCTTTTTTCTCATTCACACTCATCATCACACTGCCTGCATCCTCGAATGTTTAAGCTACAGACCACAAAATATGAGGACCACATTTACTGTTACACATTGGCTCTAATTAATAATTTGCTAATGAGTTGTTAGAGTTAAGTGTTTATGCACTGTGTCTTATTGGCCCTTTTAGATTTATGTGATCTGACGCTGGATCCAAACACAGCACACAGGAACCTCAAACTGTCTGACGACAAGAAGGAGGTGACACATGTGAAAGAAGACCAGCTGTATCCTCATCATGATCATAGGTTTGATCAGTGGCCTCAGCTGCTGTGTACCAACAGTCTAAGTGGTCGCTGTTACTGGGAGGTTGAGTGGAGTGGAGAGGTTCATGTTGCTGTAGCTTATGGAGGAATCAGAAGGAGAGGAGAAGAGGATGAAAGCAGGTTTGGAAGGACTTACCAATCCTGGAGTCTCTACTGTCGTGATAATATAGGTTACTATGGAAATCATGATTACATTGGAAGAGCCATCCCTCTTCTCCCCTCAGCTCTCTCTCACAAAGTAGCAGTGTATGTGGACTGTTCTGCAGGAACTGTGTCCTTCTACAGTGTCTCCTCTGATAAACTGATCCACCTGCACACCTTCAACACCACCTTCACTGAACCTGTATATGCTGGGTTTAGAGTGAAGCCTGACTCTAGTATCCACCTCTGTGCTGACTCAGAATAATGAACTTACTGTGGTGTTTCATACTTTTTCGCACTTAACTATTGTAAATGTTAAATCTATCAGGTAAATTGTCTCATACATTGTACATATATTAGTTTGATTTGCAGTCCAGAGATTCTCCTGAAAAAAATGTCTTTTATCATCTTATTGTTTGAGGTGCCTATTTTTCAAGAGCAGTTATCAGTTTCTACTAATATGTTACATTTTAAATACCCACAGGACTAGCTGCAGGCTTTAAATATTTTGGGTTTGGGCTTCTTTAATTTTTTACATTGCATAACTATACATTTGTTTTTCTCTCTCTTGTTATTCAAATTCAGTACAAGTAATTCCTGGAAAAAGGCGATATAACCACCATGTGACCAGTTTTCTCAACAGTTGATCCAGATGGTTCTGGATTCATAAGTACTTTATTCATCTGTGTCTATTCAAATGTAGCTTCAAACACTTTAAGTTAACTTAAAGAAGTCCTGACGCTTTTTTTCCCAAGCTCTTTAGACTACGATGACCTGGATGACTGAAAACCTTTACAGACATATTTCTTGACTTATCAGAAACTGTTTTACAATCTCAGAGTTAGATTTTTTTTTTTTTTTTGGAGGGGGGGCTTCTATGTATAAAAATACAATCCCGAATTGTAACAGAAAAGAGAAGGTGAAGAAAAAAGAAATAAGATGTAAACAGTGAGATTTTTTTCTTGTTGACTTGTTGCATATGAAACAAACACTGAGACAGTGTCAGTGTATAAGGTGTGTTGACTTCTCCCATGTATATATGTGTGTAATTAACTTTAAACCTTTGTCAGTTTAAATATTCTCCAATTGAATTTAAAATCAGCTGTTTTTTTTTTTTTAAACAAATGAAAAAGGACTGTTCATCTGTTAATGTGTTGCAATGTTTATATAAAACAATAAAATGAAACTGTTTATATCAGGATAAACTGTACACTGTGTTCAGAGAAGGAACAGAGGAAAAAAACAGACAGCAAGATGTTTTTAAAGTGTCTTTGTAAACATTTATACAACAAATGTATTTATAGCATACAGGTATGCTGCAGGTATGAAACATTACATTATAAATTTTCTGTACAGTATATTAGAGTGGAGACCGGTCTTACTTTTACGTGGTCTTGGTCTTGTCTTGGTCTTGGATCCCTCGGTCTTGTCTTGGTCTCGCTGTCTCGGTCTTGCTTTCTCAGATCGACATAGTGGTCGGGAGATTTGGAGTCAACAGTATCCATGACACACAACGTAACGTTCGATAACGTGTCACCCGCAAAATCTTCAGCTCTAACGATGTGTTCACACCGAACGCGATAGACGCGACCAAAACGCACCAGATACCCCTAACTTGACGTGTGCACATTCGCACCTCGACGCGTGTCCAACGCGAATCATTTGCGCATCAAAATATTCAATTTTGACGCGCGTGAACTGGAAATGTGGGAGGAAGTAGTGCCAGACGGTATGTTTGCAAGATGGCAGCTATCGAGCTAGCGTTTGAAGAGAGAGTCTCCCTTCTCTATTTACTATGGAGAGCAGAGCAGCGGCGTAAAGGACGTCCTCGCCGTACCTGGGTTCATCAGGTCCTCCTGAAGTGTGAGCGGTTTGGTGAGTTTCACCACTTGCTCCCGGAGCTGCGCCTGGATAACGGCCGCTTTCAGCAGCACCACTGTCTTTCCCTTGCCCAGTTTGAGGAGCTGCTGTCCCGCGTAGGTTCAAGCATCGCCCGCCTAGACACCAACTACAGGCAGTCAATCCCACCTGCAGAGCGCCTGTCCATCTGCCTGAGGTTAGTAAAAGTATTTAATACGGTAGTCCTTTATTGATACCTGTGCTAATATATGCTAAACTATCCGTTTATACACTGCTGACATGGATGTAGTATTCTATCAGCGAATGCCGTTGGTGTTTACTGAAAGCAAACTGTGGTACGGAGACGACTGTTTATAATATTTCTAGTGATACTCAAAAGCTCTCATCAAGTCCCGATTTAATTCGATTTATGCTGTTATCAGTGTTTGCATTGATAGCATGGCTGTGGTGTCATATCAGTGTATGCTCTCGGTGTTTGCTGATATCAAACTGGTATGAGGACTACTCTGGGTTAATCTTTGTAGTGATACTCACTCCTTTTTTTTCTTTAGACCTGGTTTAATTCTGGTACAGAACCAGTTGAATATTTGTATATAATCTCTGCAGCTGTCAGACTCTATAACAGGGGTCACCAGCCTTTTTTAAAACTGAGAGCTAGATAAAATTGTGCACAGTTAATCTTTAGTTATATTATAATAACAATTCTGTCTTGATATGCTGTCTTATCACAGGTTAATTTTTCAAAAAAGTTCTGGGTCGTGTAGCAGCCAACAACTCCTCCAGAGAGGCTGTCCTGGTCAAGAAGAAGTTCATGGCCCACTTCTCGGCAGAGGGAGCAGTGTCTTGGCAGCCAAAAGAATAGCCTGTTTGAAGACCCACTGACTTCCCCACAACCCTGCCTTTTAAAAATTTTCTTAATAAATGGAGGTCTACTCCAAAATAAACTAACCTCTCTTTATTCTCTTAAATAATTGATCTTCACTATGTTCCTATATAGTAGTATATTTTTTTCATTAGTATAACATGAAATTAATTCTACATGTGTCAAGCTGTGTGCCAATATTTGCTGTGTAGTAGAACTGAAGCATAAGTCATTACAAAAATGTATTTCAAATAATATAAAATTCTCAAACAGAAAAACATTAAACATAAATATATAAAATATAACTATTTACAGAGAGACAGGAATAAAAAGGACCCAGCTTAAAGTGGAAGAGCCTCAGGGGGAAGGAGGAGAAGAATAAGAACATTGTTTCTGCCCTGGAGAGCCTGCTGCCTCATCAGAAAACTACTGATTGCTGGGGTCCAATGTTTCCAAATTTAACACAGCTGTGCTGTTTTCAAAAACTAATTTATAAATTTGAAATTTTACAATTGTCTCCTGTGAGTCGGCATTGCTCTCAAGAGCAGGAACAAGGCTGAGGAGGAAATGTTCCGTTGGAGACTGGCATGGCCTCTTCAGGGACTCCAGGATGGCCAGCTCCACTGCTGATGGACCGTCCTGGGACCTGTCCCTCGTTCGCCTCGGCACTGTCCTTCTCTGTGGGCCTGTAAAATACAACACAAAACAACACAAAGAAATGAGAAGGCTGCTACTAGATTTTCATTTTCAACATTGAAAAAAAAAACAGGATATAAACAGATTGGTTGTAGATATTTAGTAAAGGTGATCACAAGGGAATCCAACAATCCATCGTGAGCAAATGCTTCGAGAAGCTGGTCAGGGACTTTGTTTGCTCTTCACTACCCGACTCACTGGACTCTCTACAATTCGCATACCACCACAACAGGTCCACTGATGATGCCATAGCCCTGACACTACATACTGCCCTGTCACACCTGGAGAAGAGAGACACGTATGTGAGAATGCTGTTTGTAGATTACAGCTATGTAGCATGTAGGCATTCATGTGCTCGTGCACATAGACACAGACAGAGTTTGCAGCACACCATAGGGGGGTTTTATGATGGGGTCACTTCTATAAAACTGTGTTTCACAGACAAAGGGGTGAAGATTTTTGCAGAGGGACACCGGCCTCGTCTTCCCTTCTAGAAGTGCATGCTTAAATGAAGATGAGTAAAAGATGAGTAAATGAAGATGAATAAAGATGAATAAAGATTTTGTGAAAATGAGTCCTGTTATGAGCCCTTTAGTATTGCCACCATGTTCCCTCTAATTTTTCATGTGTCTGAGCGAACACACAAACTCCCTGAGCGGTCCCGTGGACCACTGTGAGCAACAGCAGACGTGTGACTGTGGTCACGCCAGCAGTGAATCCATCCAAGTTACATGGTTTATTAAAATAATCAAATTACAGCATTTACATTTATGTTAGACTACTTTTAATTAACTGCTTTAGCCCACTTACAATGAAAATTAAAAAAAAAAATAGTTCATGACCTGTGTAGTATGTTAGCTCTGTTGGAAGTAAAAATAACTTGAACTCCAATTTTCAAAACACAACTTTCTTTTTTTTTTTTTTTATAAAGCTCTGACTTGTATTATGAGTCTGTGGTGTGGTTGAGAGTCCTGTAACTCTCTGTCTGCAAATACAGTTTATAATGACCAATGTTGGGCAATTAATTACATAGTTACTTCTTCAAAAAAGTTATTGAGTTTTGCAAACAACAACGTTTTTTGCAGCTGTTTATCAAAAAATGCAGCCAAGGCATTTTTTAAATAAACATTTCAAACTATTTACAGAACAATCCGGTGTTCTGCATCAAATTTGATGCCACACAAATTATTTGTGCCACTCCAAAACAACACACTAACTTTAGACTCCAAACAAACGTCGCAAATCTCTCATATCTCAAAACACCGCTGTCACTTCTAAAACCTGCCCCCTTCCTAAACAACTAAATGCCATGTTGCCATATCATTTTTTTGATTGGTCGACATAGTACATTTTTCCAACAATAAGAAAGGGTGGGGTTATTTTTGGTTTTGGTTTTGCAGGCGGAGAGAGAGCTTTCCTTATAAAACGCAGTTTTTACCGTTTCTTCCTGCAGTAAATATAAATACAATCAATGGCAGTATTCAGGAAAACAAAGAAACAAACATTGCATATATATATATTATAACTGCTCCTGAAGGTTTTTCATGTTCGAAGTAGAATAAAGGGCCATGCTCCAACTGATGTTCAGCCAGTATTTTAATCTTCTTTTCACCAGCAAACACCTGAAAAACTATGGTGAAAGGATCAATGAAAAACACGGATATTACATCAGCAGAACAAAAATTACAACTCAAATAAAACATACACACGAAGTAAATGCACCAACATACCGTGTGCGCCTTTCTACTGAACATTCATGAGCAATTGTAGTCCATATCGTCTATATTTCCACCCTTTACACAGGCCAGCATTTTCTTTCTGGCTCGAGCCTTCAGTCTCAGGTGACACGTGCGCTTAATTGAGCCTCACCCCAAAGCATGCGCACCACAAAGCGCCACACTCAGGCCCACCAGTAGGTGGCGACAACACAACATGAATCCAGATTAAACACCAAATTTTGAACATTGCAATCACATAATAATTGCATTCCAATGCGACGGCTACATATATATATTTTTTTTATCATAACTCTGGTTTCA
The DNA here is from genome assembly GCF_057382185.1 of Mchenga conophoros. Taxonomy (NCBI): domain Eukaryota; kingdom Metazoa; phylum Chordata; class Actinopteri; order Cichliformes; family Cichlidae; genus Mchenga; species Mchenga conophoros. Next base: position 53,240,929 of record NC_140528.1, read on the forward strand.
CATGCCTATCAACACAATTTAAAAACTGTTATAAAGTCCACACATCAAGTGTACTTGACTCTGCTGTATGCTGTGTAAATGTGACTTTTGAGCTGGGTGAAATCCGTGAAGCAGAAATAATATTTTATTTTAACATTGCATTGCTAATCATCGGTTGTGGCCAATCAAATTGTATGGTCCGACTATAAATAGTAGCTGCTATTTTGATTCATTTATTTATTTATTCATATTTATTTTTGGTTGATTAAGGCTGTTCGTACTACTGGTATATTTGTGGAGTCGGATTAACCACAGAGGAGTATTTGATTTCCCGTTTCGGGTCTATTAATAAGTTGTGTTTTTACTCTGAAGGCCTAAAGTAGAGGTGACTGGGTGCCCTGGTGGTGGGATATTCCGTGGTTCGTGATTATTTATGCATTCGCCCACTGGTAATCCAGGCTCTGAATCAGTTAACAGTACACGTGCAAATACATGATTGCATCTTCTGATGTCTGTTTTAAATAGCTGTCAATAAATTCGTTATTTTACTCCCAATCACGGCTCTGGCTCAAGTGTTACAAACCTTAGAAACTATGTAAATGAACAGGAAGGCACTAACTATAGTTATATAGTTCATTTGCATAGTACATAGTATCTATAGATACTGTCTGTGTGAAACTCCCAGGTTGGCGTAGTCGGGTTTCCCCTGTGACTGTAAAGCTTTAAGCTCCCGATCGCCACAACACCATATTTGTGTTTGCAGAATCTGATGGATTCTGGTCAGCTGTACATAGATAATCCTGACAATATACAGTAAACCCGAGTCTTAAAAAAACGGAATTAACTGAATTTGAATAAATAATAAACAAATTTATTCACCTGTGTTTGAGCCTCAGGCATGGCACCATGCCCCTCCCATGTTTTAAATGTACGTTAGAATAGCATGCATCGTCTTGATGCATTCTCAATCATCCAGGAAAGTAAATCTCCAAAAGTTGATTCTGTTCATCTGGACGTAGCGTTTTGTGGGAGAAACGTTTCGTCACTCATCCAAATGACTTTATCAGTCTCAGCTGACTGCAGGTTTCCAATCTTATAAACAGTACATTTGCATAATGACTGAAACCAGCCCACTGAAGGAACAATGGGCTGGGGGGTCAGTTCCTTAATCATAATTATGCAAATTCTCATGACCATTGATCAACACCACTGACCAAAACCCACTGATCAAAGACCACTGATCAGTGCATGCATCAACACAATAAGTGAGCGGGAGGAGTGAGGCGTGGGGTCTTCACACACCCCCGTTCTCTGTTCGCCATCTGGGGCAGGGGCTAGCCGTTTGGTCGGTGTCTGGGCTAGTGGGCTGACAAGACTGACACACTTTGTACAGTTACATCATAGTCACTGGTTACAACACATAGTGCCCCTCCCCTGCGACCCACGCACACACACACACAGCAGCACTAACGAGGTAAAGTCCCTTCGCATGGTGGTAAAACAGGAAACGTAAAATACGAGCTTTATCGGTTTGTTTGTTCTGTCTCCAAACAGAAACCGTGAAAATCAACAAAGCAGCATTATTAAACATGAAACCTATGACAGAAATATAGGCTACTCATGTGACTCCTCAAACAACTTACAGGTTTCTAAGACAAACCAAGATTATTATTATTAGTAGTAGTATTAGTATTATTGTATTGTATATTATTTATTGCTAGTTTCGTTTCGTTTTTGTATGGTCTGGCATAAGCATTTCACTGCATGTCGCACTATGTATGATTGTCTATGTGACAAATACAAATTGAATAAAATTTTAACTTTTAGATTTGATCTAAAATGGACCAGGAGAACAAGTTGATTTGAATAATGTGTTCATTAGTTTGTTCTGTTGCGGTGCATCATAAAGGTGAGCTGTAAATGTAGCACATAAAACACTTTTCAAAAAATAAAGAATTATTTAAAATATTGTCAAACTCTGTTGCAGATTGTTCAGTTAATATATTTAAAACAGATGACGTTCATCACGCTGTACAGATCGTGTTTGATTGTGTGTGTTGAGCATTTTGCACACTTTTGTCACAAATATAAACATTTTTTAAGGAAACAACGACGAAAAGTTTTCATGAGACGGTTGCTTTACTTGCAAAAGATAACAGTGCATATTTGCATGTACACATATGGATGTCTTACAATTTTTCTACAATGTTTTCATCTTATCTATATTGTTTTTATTATATTATCCCTCTGTCCAGCACTTTGAACGACACTTGATGTCTTTTAACTGTGCTATAAAGATGACTTGACTTGACAATAGAGAAACGAGGAAGCGGTGTCCTTTGCCTCATTCTATTCTCATCCATAACCCGCGTATTTTTGTTCTTTTGGTTTCTTCCGCGTTTGGAGCCATGTGCAACTTGACGTGCAGTCTGAGCTCTGGAGAAGCAGGAATGTGGATTCTACCGCAGATATCCGGTTAAAACCTTTGGGAGAGAGATCAAAGTGTTGTTTTTGTATTTGATACCGCGTTGGTTCTGCGGAAAGAAAGACACGATAGTAAGTACATTTGTGCAGAGGTTTGTTGCATCATTCAGTGTTATGCGATCTCCTTATTTTCCCCGCACTCATCTTCAGATCAGAAATAGGTCCGACATGTTTGTTCACATTTTTTAGTTTTGGTCCGGGCTGCTGCATAAAAACAGAAACACATCGACAACATTCCGCCGAATTAATTCCATATTAGACTTCAAACGCACTAAATAATTTCTGAAGCAGAATCGGCTGGAATACGAAAACATCTACACAACTAAATAAATAGTGGTTTGCATTATTCGATTTGCACTAATTTGCATTAGCAGTAACAATAAGTGAGCGGGAGGAGTGAGGCGTGGGGTCTTCACACACCCCCGTTCTCTGTTCGCCATGTGGGGCAGGGGTTTGGTCGGTGTCTGGGCTAGTGGGCTGACAAGACTGACACACTTTGTACAGTTACATCATAGTCACTGGTTACAACACATAGCAAGGGCGTAGATTTGGTTTTGGCATTGGTGGGGACGGATGATTCAACCACTGAACCCTGCCCTGTTCCTTTTTTCCTTTTTGTCGCTTCTTGAGAAAAAAGAAAAAAAAAAGAAGAAATATACTTGCCTACATATGCTATTCTTCATGCTTTTAAATCATTTAAAATTACAGTTCATAGTTTTATATGTGAATTATATAATGTTAAATTACTATTAAACAAATGACTGACTAAGTATTTTAGGCTTTAGTTTACTTCAGCCATATTCCATATCAATCAGGTATCATACAAACATAAAAATAGCTTCAAATACAGTCATGACAATAAAAGAATATGACTTTAAGGACTTAACAACATTAGTTCAGTTATAGTGCACCAACATCTCTAACACATTAGCACTAAGGGAACACTGAATAACCTGGTGGTTTTTGTCCATAAAACCACTTAGCTACGATTACCACAAAAGATCTCTCGGCAAAACGATGCAACATTTTAGGCACAATATTGCCCCGATCAAATCAGTGAGCTGGGATGTTTTATTCTCAACATGAACTACTGTTACAGCAAAAGACATGGACTACTGGTGTCCCACACAACAACTCAATGTGCATGTGAAGGAGCCAAACACACGCCTGCTCCTCTTGTTAACTGAGATAAACTGCTGGCATATTTGTTTTACATCTATACTGTCCAGTCTCTCCTGGTGGACATGGCATACATCAGGATTGTTTAATCTCATTTGAGTCATTGTTGACCTTAGCCATCTTTTTAGTCTTGTGAGAGCACTGAAGCTTCTTTCAGCCTCAGTACATGCGTTTTATCCTCAGATTAAAATTATTGTGTGCTTGATGTGCCTCACCTTTGGCCCTGGCTCTTCCCCTCTGACTGCACTAGGACATATTGCTACCTGATAAAATAACACATGGATTCGTGCCATAAAAAAAGTGAGACATGTCAATTCAGATTCTTTGTCAAATATACACTAATGAAACAATTTACATCAGCAGCCTAACAATTGTCATGATAATAAATACTAGTTAATCTATAGCACCAAATCATCAGTCAGTCACCTGTGACCTCGCCTCTTCACCTCTGTCCGAGCTACAACATGGCAGAGCTGCCTCTGTCACCTGATGAATAACAGTGAGCCATTCCACATACATACAGTCACACATGTGCTTCAAATACAGTCATGAACCACCAAGTCATCATCCAACTTCACCTGTGATTCTTGTATCACCATTACTCCACCACTACACCATTATTAAAACAATTTGTGCAAAGTGCACTCCAAGGTGGAATATTTGCAAAATCATGACTACCTCATGATATTTTGTCTCAAAAATGAACCCTATGAATATGTCAGTACCATTAGGATGAAATTATTGTGTCACCAACATTTTAACGTTAGACACATACTTTTAACAGCCTCTGTAAACCAATATCCTGGCCTGCTCGAGGCTGCCGTTTTCTCTGACAGTTTCAATCAAAATTGGAAATGCTACTGTGGGAGACTGAGAGAACTAATAGTGCTGCCTGTTGTGCAGTTAGTTTCCAAAACACGTTATTCATGGTTACATACAGTTTCAGACTGATGTGGGCCAAAGCCTAGCATAGCCTGTAACGTTATTATGAAGGACACATTTTATGAGTGAACTTGAGTTCAAGTGACTAACAGGTTTCTTTGAAAAATACTTTAAATATAAATTTCGTAACTGAAGTCAGTGAATTCCATGTTGATGCCAACTGTAATTTCAGGAATAGAAACAGCATGAAGATTGAAGTGTGAGCATAAGATTTAAAAACTATACTAAGAATAAGAATAAAGGAGCGAGCTCTTGGTGTGAGTGAGGTGGCTCTGAAAAGAGCCGTTGTTGGTAGGAGAGCGTGCAGCTTAAGCTCTCTCTCCGCGGATGCGGCGAGCCAGCTGGATGTCTCTGGAAGCGCAGGTCGGTCTTGAAGTCCTGAGCGATCTCTCGCACCAGCCGCTGGAAGGGGAGCTTGCGGATCAGCAGCTCGGTGGATTTCTGGTAACGGCGGATCTCTCGCAGAGCCACGGTACCAGGCCTATAACGGTGGGGCTTCTTGACGCCTCCGGTGGCCGGGGCGCTCTTACGGGCGGCCTTGGTGGCCAGCTGTTTCCTGGGGGCTTTACCGCCAGTAGACTTGCGAGCAGTCTGCTTGGTTCGTGCCATTCTTCCTCACGTTCCTTTCGCTGTGATAAGAGCAGAAAATGTAGCGAACAGAGGAGACTCGCTGCTCTTAAAGTGTGTGACTGGCTGTGACGCGGTGCCGCTCCGGCTCGTGATTGGTGACGGGCTCCACGTGGAGCATCGCCCCGCCTCGGTGTGTGCTGCTCATTGGAGAAAAGTGCATTGAATTTGCGCGCTGCCGCAAGCCTCTCTGCGATTGGTGCGTGACGAATCCGCCCGCGCTCTGCGGAAATATAAGCGAGGCTTTGAGCTGATCGGACCACATTTTCTCTTAGTCTCGATACTACGAAGAAAGCACTGTGATGTCCTGGTTTTCCAGCCCCGTGTACAGCCGATACTGGCAGCACTATTGGCAGGCCATGGCGTGGCATCAGAGGCACAGGCGCGCCTACAGAAAGGCCTTGCAGGCTGCCTACGGCCCCTGCTGCTACCAGGAGGAGGGGCCCTGTGACCGGCCTCGCTATGCTGACTGGAGCTCTGCAGAGAGCAACAGGGAAGACAAGGAGGACTATGCAGAGGAAAGTAGGTCGGAAAGCGAGATTGAGTGCGATGTGAGCAACATGGAGATCAGCAAGGAGCTCCGGCAGTACTTCGCCCAGACTGAGCGACACAGGGAGGAGCTCAAGAAGCAGCAGCAGATGGAGGTGGAGCAGCAGGGCAGCTACATGCCGGCCGATCAGGACCTACACAGCTTCTCGTTGCGGAGCAGTGTTGCCCCTCCCTTGGAGAGACTCGGCGAAAGACGCACGGCCGAGATGAAGAAGCTGTACGGCGGGGATGCGGCCAAGATCATGGCCTTGGAGGCGGCGATGCAACTCAATTTTGAAAGAAACTGTGACCTGAAGCAGCCTAAGTACTGGCCCGTGATCCCGCTTAAGCTATGACACCGTAAACAGTTTGATCTGGAGAAGATCCATGCTCTGATCCCTCTGTGAACTGCTGATGTAGAACTAACAGGTTTAGGAAGTTTGAAGTTATTTCAAGGAAGAAAACAAAACTTCTGCTTGGCCAAACACAAACATCCCCGACCTGTCGGCTGCTGTTCCAGATTAAAAACCTCTGGCTGTGGCAGTATGAAACACCTCATCGAGGTTTACCCTACTGCATAAATTGGTTTTTAATTTATGGCATGAAACACCAGCACTTAGTCCCCCAAAACATCCTGTTGGTTTGGCGCTAAAAAGTGAGAAGCAGCGTGAGCTGAGGGTCAGAGTTGCAGTAAATTTGGGATAGCTCAGCAGGTAGAGTGGTGGTGGCCCCATGATCGGAAGGTCGGGGGTTCGACTCCACTGAACGGCTATAGAGGTACCCCTGAGCAAGGTACCGTCCCTACACACTGCTCCCCGGGCGCTGCATTGGTGGCTGCCCACTGCTTCACTGGGTGAATGGGTTAGATGCAGAGGAACTATTTCCCTATGGGGACTAACACGCACACTTTACACTTTACACTTTACTTTACAGGTAATGCAAATGTATTCAAACAGCCTGCGCCTGTGTTTCCTCCTAATCTCTTTTTGTTTACCCTCTGGCTCGGTGATGTTTCATGCTGCAGTAGCTCCTCTTATGCCTGTCAACTTAGTTTAACCACAAAAAACATTGTCCTCCCCGTCCTCCCCTTCCCTCCCCTCCCTGTGTTCAGATTTGGGAGCGTTCCTGCATGGCTGCCTCTGCCTACACAAGAGTGATTTGTTGTTGCTACTTCTAAAGTGCGGTTCTCCGATTCTGACATTTCACTGGCTTCAAAGCCACTCGTGTGAGTTCTCTGGGGGAGGGGGGTGTTGACTATTCTGTTTTATCTTGTTTGTGTTTGCACCAAGCTGCTCCATTTTTTTTTTAAATGGGAGGATGTGTATTTTATATGATTTCTGTTTGTAATAAAGTTTTTTCTGTCCACATGAAGGAAAGAAAAAAAAAAAAGCAAGACTGGAGGCTATCGGGGACGGTACTAGGACTGCAGGAATTAAGAGTAAAGATCCCTTTCTCATGATGAGACTGTCCCGAGCAGAATATAAAGAGATAGTGCGATGGACTGAAAAACTGAGACCTACACGCCGATGCATGAAGATACTGAAGGACAAGTTTCCAAGTCACTCGCAGTCCACTCTTCTGAGCATCTACTCCCTGGAGTACCAGAAATGGATCAAAAGGACATTCTCAAGACACCATGTGCCGGATGTTATTGAAAGCTACTACCAAAGGTATCTGAGTGAAGCCAAGGCACAGCCTACTGCTCCTGTCCTGCTTGAATTGGCCAATGAGGTGGATCTGTCTCCTGCGCTGATGGCTCGTATCATCCTGGACAGGTTCCTTCAGGGCCAGGATGGTGGAATGCCATCTAAATCAGTCCTCAAAAGCATGCTGAAGGAGCCATCTTTAATTCCAGACCAAATTTTGGCCAGTAATGTCTACCAATGCACAATAAATGACTGCTGTTATGGACCGCAGGTAGACTGCATCAAACACGCCATAGGCCATGAGCATGAAGTGCTGCTCCGGGAAAAACTGAAGGAGAAGAACCTTTCCTTCCTGGATGAAAACCATCTGAGAACTATGGGCTATGACAAAACACCTGATATCATCCTGGAGGTTCCAGTTGCTGTGGAAGGACACATTGTACACTGGATTGAGAGCAAAGCCTCTTTTGGAGATGATCAAAGCCATCAAACCTATCTCAATGAACAATTCTGGAGCTACTGGAACAGGTTTGGTCCAGGCCTTGTGATCTACTGGTATGGCTTTATTGGAGACCTGGATTGCCAGAGAGACAGAGGTATCCTACTCAAAGACTGCTTCCCTACAGACATTGTCACCCTGTGCCATGCCACGCAACAAGACCGATCACCTGAGAGCCAGAATAAAGACAACGAATGAGAAAAGATCAGAAGCAAGAATAAAACCAAAGTACAGATGAAAGAATGAATGGGAGGGAAGAGACTGTACAGATTTTGATATATCGTTCACATTTCTTCTGTTTTTTCACAGCCGTACTTTGCAGTAATGTTTTCTTTAAACTAAGCACAGGAAGGAGTGACTGTCCAAAATGGGTTTCAATGTTTTTGCACGGTTTCTTTGCTTCAACATGCATGGAATATTTGATGCAGATTTATTATTTAATATATTCTTTTTAAATTTGTGTGTTGCATGCTTTAGGTGTGTTGTGTTTTGTTTTTTTGTTTTTTGTTTTTTTTTAATTATCCCTATTTGCTGTGACTGCACTTTGCAAAGCCCTGGTCATGTCCTGTATTCCTGTTCTCTACATCTCAGACTACAGATCTAGTTCATTAAATGAGTAATGTGATAATAAAAATGAAATGGTTGCAATGATTCTAACGATAATCCACAGGGTGTATTGAAAAAAGTGTTTTATAAGAAATTGTTATCCTGTCTGTTTGCTTTTTTTTTTTTTTTTTTTTTTTTGGTTAAGGAAAAGATGTCCGGTGTCAGCTTTTAGCTCTCAGTAGGGGTTCAGCCAAAATGAGTGGAAGAGGAAAGGGAGGTAAAGGACTACGAAGAAAAGAACTTGTTAAAATGAGTGGGCACGGAAAGACCGGAGGAGTAATTGGTTATTAGTTATGTAATCATGCCCCATTATCGTTTGCTTCAAACTGCAGCAATTTATAGGTGAGACTTAAGTACATCGGAAACGGGGATTATGTTGCTGAAGAGCTGATATTGCAAACGTCATGGCTGAATGTGCAGGACATATACTCTTTCATTGCTCTGCCCAGTAAACGGGATTTTGAGCTGTGTTTCACCCAAGAGGCGCCTCTACGTCGCTTCTTAGAGATCTCTCTTTCCAACGCATCACTTCTGAAATGGAAAGACTGGCAAGTGGAGTCTTCTGTCCAGGTAGAGGTAGTGACTCTTGTTGTTAAATTCTGGACTGGAAGGATTCCAGACCAAGATATCGAGCTATATCTTAAAAGGTACTGCGAGATTCTTCAACCCCCAGTCAAGCCGGTGGATAAATTCGGATTCTGGTATGGAGTCCGAAAATACAAAGTTTGGATGCGTAGAGATGAAGCTGGACATATAATCTCTATCCCGAATTCCATCTCGTTGGGCCCCTATAATGGCAGGATTATTTATCCTGGCCAATTGGTGAGGTGCTTTATCTGCCAAGGCCCAGACCACCAGGCGAGAGAATGCCCCACTGTCAAATGTTGGAAATGTGGTGAGTTGGGCCACAAGGCTAAAATTTGCCAAAACGAAAGTGAGTGCTCCCTCTGTGGTGCGAAAGGGCACACTTTCTTTAAATGCCCCAAGTCCTACGTGAATATACTTAAATCTTCCCAACAACCTCGACTTTCTGACACCATGGATTTCCCTTCCTTGGTGGATCCTTCTCAAGTTTTGGATCCCCCCGTGAATGACCAGGTGAGAGAGCCCTCTCCCTCTCCTCCCCCTCCCCTTCCTCCGACGGCTGCCTCACTGTCACTCCCAGTTTCACTGTCACTCCCAAAGAGGGATGACAACAAGGAGGTGGGAAGGGTACGAACACTGAGCTATGCAGGGGTGGATACCTAGATCCGGAAGCAATTTGGCTTTCCTGCAGTGTGAGACTACTGGCAAAAAATCTGCCCTGAACTTCACCTGACCCTCATTCTCTCGCTCTCTCTCTCCCTTTCTTCCTCTCATTCACTGCTCCAAAGCGGCCGCATGTAAATGCACACCAGCATTCTCTATATATCTGACATCACTCATAGTCATACCTGTAAATGGAAAAACATGATCTGGGAGGCTATTCTGGTCGTGGTTGTCTTGTTTCTTTATGTTGTTGTGGGTTCTTAAGAATGACACCATTACTTGAAGAGAAGGTATTTTATCGAACTGTGGTTCACATGTAAACAAAGCTTCGCCATCACAGTCTACTCCGAGGTAACTCGCTCTGCTCTCTAGCTCCCCCTACAGTCTAGGAGTATTAACAACATAAAACATGATACTAGGCAAATAAGGATTTGCTGTTATCATTACAGTGGTCAACACCTGGCCCTTGGATGGCCTCTTGCACTGGAGGCTACGGTGCAAGCCAGGGCCGAAGCAGGACATAAGGCCCTTCCTTATCATGCTCAGGCCCTGGCCTTTGTCACTCCTTCCTCCTCCGTTCCATAGGCAGATAAGAGAGGTGCGGTCTAGGGGCTGGGTGACGCCTGTCTCTCACCTGCATCACTCAGTGCCCTCTCAGTCACTCTCCAGCGGGATAAACAGGATAGTTTCTGATTAAGGCTGGCCCCTCAGTGACCCTTTTCACATTATAAAATCTTTTTTTTTTTTTGTTAGCACATATGCTTGACAGAACTGTTCATGCTGCTGTCAGTGTTTATTTCTTAACTGCGCAACTAATATTCAAATTCAAAGTTCCACTAACCTAATTAAGCGCAAATTTTGATACATTTACAAAAAAGGAATTCTTTTTTTTTTTTTTTACATTTGTTGGCTTCATGTTTACTGTAGAGTTAAAGTTATTGATATAATTTCCAATAGCTGTGATCAAAACTGAACTCTGTCACATACACACACACACACACTCTCTGACTCACTCACTGGCCTGCACCAGTTACCAGTCACTTTGTGGAGCATTGGACTGCCATTACCTCATAAGACTTTGTTGTTATACTATCTCTTACCGTACATTACTAAATCTCCATTTGCACTATTTGCCTATTTGCACTACTCTGCCTGGTTTACACTCAATGTCATTTACCCTTACCTGAATATTGTATATTGTATATTGCATAGCTTTCTTGTTAATTTGTATTGTATTTATTTAAATTTTTACTTTTTAATTATTTTATTTGCATTTTTTAATCACTCTCTTATATTTAAATGTTCATTTGCTATTTCATCTAGGGTTTGAGAGTAACGAAATTTCTATTCTCTGTATGTCCTGTACATGTGGCAGAATTGACAAATAAAGTTGACTTTGACTTTGCTTCCAGCAATACTGGCAGAATATTAAAGGAGGAGGACTACCTCCAAATTCGTCAACTTTTTCTCAAATCAAGAGCTGGACAGGACAACAATCCAAAAACTAAACCTGGTTTTGGAATAGATAAGGCAAGCTTCAGGAATCACCTTCCCCGACCCTAATGAAAATGTGTGGACTATGCTTAAAAGGAAAACAACCAGAGTTAGAAATTCTCATGCACCCAATTCTTGTGGGTTTTTTTTAAGCCATTAAAGGCACATCCTGTATGTCTGATATGATTGATTATGCTCAATAATCGATCCTGGAAAAAGGACACTTCAAAGAACTAATTGAAACCCACAAAAAACCCCAAATTACAACGGCTTTCATGAATCTGATGGGAATACATGACTGAAATTTTAACTTGTTGCACTTTTGTCTCTTTACCTTTGATAATGACAAAAATTTCAGTTCCTTTAGCAAATAAACAAAATGTATAATCACACATTTTACAGCTTGGAGTATAAATATGGCCTTTTTAACAGGTATATTATTAGATGTTCATTTAGGGTGGTACTTAGCAAACAGTAATGTGGCAAGTCGCAGTTTTCATTATCCTTATATCTATATCTGCCCGCCCCCTCCTGCTCAGTATCGTTTGTCCTCCGGCGGCGTGGCCACGGTCACCTCTTTGCTCCCGAAGTCTCAGAAGGCCGTCATGTGGAAGGCCATGTTGGAGAAGACCACCAGGTACTCGAAGGCGGCGAACAGGGAGTAGATTCCTGCTTCACAGTATTTGTTGTGGCGTCTGAAGAAGTAGGCGGCGATCACACAGCAGCTGATGTTGAACAGGAAGAGACGCAGCTTCCAGTGATATGATGTCACTTCCTCTGGGCTCACGTAGTGTCTCTTGATGACGTACCACAGCCAGCACGTAATGAGCATGTGCACCAGCGAGCTCCCTATGAACGTGATGAACCCGTACTTATGAACACTGTAGGTTTCCGTGGACGACACGTACGTGAGCATCACCAGGCCGGTGTTCTCGGCGAGGCTGCAGAGGAGCGCCAGCCCGCTCAGCAGCAGCTCCGGCAGCCTGTTGGCGAAGCGGCTGCGGTAGAAGCTGAAGTAGGCAAAGGCCACCAGGTACCGCCGCGCCAAGTGGAGCTCGATGCAGCCGCGCCAGATGTAGCGCTGCGGCACACCGCTGATGGACGGGAGGTAGTTGGACACCTTACAGTGCGTGTACGTCGCGTCCTCATAGTGGTACCAGAGGGAGATGAAGATGCAGGCTATGAAGATGAAGCCGGTCACCGGCAGCAGAACCGTCCCCACGGCGAAGCTTTTGAACGGCAGCCGGATGAGGAGCCGGTCCCGGTCCAGGCTGCTGTACGGCCCCTGGAGCATCCTTCACGGCTCCCCGGGCTCGCTCCTCCTCGCTGCCATCGAGCCCCGAGTATTGCTTTTTTTTTTTTTTTTTTTCTAATTAAAAGCAAAATAGTTCTTAAAATCTGCTTTTTGTTAACAAAACTTAACTCACTTTTAGGTCTTGGACTCAGAAAATGCTATTGGATCGATGCCGCCCAGTATTGCAAGTGATGTGTAACAGACCACTTAAGCCATTGTTAAAACTGAAAAACACTAAATTCCTAATTTTATTTCATTAGACTTCAAACAAAAGACAAACAAAAGCTTTCAATAAGAGCAAATAGGTTAAATTCTTTAAAAATTACTGTCTGCAAGCATATTCCATTACATATTGAAAAACAATCACTTTAAAAAAAAAAAATTGTAGTAACAACAATTCTAGACTCGCATCACTGGATAAAGCAGCTGAATGAATCAGAGGATAATATCTGGTGACCGGAGGCCAATCAGAAGCGTCCAGCATCTTCAGCGACACCCGCATTCATCCACCACCATGTCCTGGTAATGCTGAAGCACCACATTGTCATTGTTGTCATAGTAGAGCATGGAGATCGAGGAGAGACGGATGGGGACGCAGCAGGGCTGTGGCGTGTTCTCTGGATCCAAGGAATGCACCAGGGTCTGCAGGATGGCATGGTTGGTGCCGTTCAGGCTCTCACTGAGCGGGAACGGACACTCCCCGTGGCAGTAGTTGGCCATGAAGCCCTGCGGGGCGATTACCCAGTCCTGCCAGCCGACATCTTTAAAACTGATGTAGAGGCGACGAGCTTTACACACATTGCTGGGTGTCACGGGGATGTGGATGGCGCTTCTCCTCTGTCTGGACCGACACCGATTTGGGTTGAGGGACACAGCCACTAGTGAGGCCTGAACCAACGGGAAGGTGAAGTCTTGTTCCAGTGGGAGGGAGTTACCGGGGTAAAACAGAAAGAACTCTTCCGGGTGTGGTCCGAGAGAGAGCAACTCTAAAATTAAGCCGTAGTTAGACCCCGGTTTGCGCCAGCTCTCTGCCACCGCTGTGAGATCCATGGTGATGGAGGTGGACTCGGGCTGCAGCTGGACCGACTGGGACAGCAGGAGTCTGCGGTTCGCCTTAGGATTAGTTCCCTTCAAAGTCGATCGGATCACTTTATAAAGAGAGGCACTAATGGCCTGGGACCCTTGCAGCAGCTGCACAGGACTGAGGGGCTTCCAGTGGAGCTTGATTTCCAGCTGAGCCAGAGATAGCATCTCCACAGGCTGCAGGATGGACATGTTGAAGAAAAGATGCTTCTCCAGGCAAGCCTGACAGCTGCTGCTCCAGCCAGACACCATCCTGCCTTGGTCTTGGATGTATCTGACAATGTTGCCGCGGACTCCATACTCTGACACCGTGCAGGGTTGGCTCTCCAGAGCCTGGAGCTTCTCGGCCCTCTGGAACATCCTCCAGAGAGCGGAGGGGACATGGCGCCGGGGCTGGAGGCTCCCTGCAGGCCTCGGCCTCTCGGAGAGCCCCAGGGACCTGAGGAGGAGCTGCTCCTGCCTGTTTGGGTCCTCCACAGGTGAAAGGGCACACGCACCAAGAAAACACACTGCCAGCAACAACACAGGAGTCATGCCCAGACTTTCTGTTGATGAGTCCCGAGTCTTGCCGCGTCCACTCATTTTGGTTCTTTTCTTCGTAGTATCGAGGCTAAGAGAAAATGTGGCCCGATGCGCTCAAAGCCTCGCTTATATTTCCGCAGAGCGCGGGCGGATTCGTCACGCACCAATCGCAGAGAGGCTTGCGGCAGCGCGCAAATTCAATGCACTTTTCTCCAATGAGCAGCACACACCGAGGCGGGGCGATGCTCCACATGGAGCCCGTCACCAATCACGGAGCGGCACCGCGTCACAGCCAGTCACACACTTTAAGAGCAGCGAGTCTCCTCTGTTCGCTACATCCAGCTGGCTCGCCGCATCCGTGGAGAGAGAGCTTAAGCTGCACGCTCTCCTACCAACAACGGCTCTTTTCAGAGCCACCTCACTCACTCACACCAAGAGCTCGCTCCTTTATTCTTATTGTTAGTATTGTCTTTAAAATTGAATCTTATGCTCACACTTCAATCTTCATGCTGTTTCTATTCCTGAAATTACAGTTGGCATCAACATGGAATTCACTGACTTCAGTTACGAAATTTATATTTATTAAAGTATTTTTCAAAGAAACCTGTTAGTCACTTAAACTCAAGTTCACTCATAAAATGTGTCCTTCATAATAACGTTACAGGCTATGCTAGGCTTTGGCCCAATACGCGGGTTATGGATGAGAATAGAATGAGGCAAAGGACACCGCTTCCTCGTTTCTCTATTGTCAAGTCAAGTCATCTTTATAGCACAGTTAAAAGACATCAAGTGTCGTTCAAAGTGCTGGACAGAGGGATAATATAATAAAAACAATATAGATAAGATGAAAACATTGTAGAAAAATTGTAAGACATCCATATGTGTACATGCAAATATGCACTGTTATCTTTTGCAAGTAAAGCAACCGTCTCATGAAAACTTTTCGTCGTTGTTTCCTTAAAAAATGTTCATATTTGTGACAAAAGTGTGCAAAATGCTCAACACACACAATCAAATACGATCTGTACAGCGTGATGAACGTCATCTGTTTTAAATGTATTAACTGAACAATCTGCAACAGAGTTTGACAATATTTTAAATAATTCTTTATTTTTTGAAAAGTGTTTTATGTGCTACATTTACAGCTCACCTTTATGATGCACCGCAACAGAACAAACTAATGAACACATTATTCAAATCAACTTGTTCTCCTGGTCCATTTTAGATCAAATCTAAAAGTTAAAATTTTATTCAATTTGTATTTGTCACATAGACAATCATACATAGTGCGACATGCAGTGAAATGCTTATGCCAGACCATACAAAAACGAAACGAAACTAGCAATAAATAATATACAATACAATAATACTAATACTACTACTAATAATAATAATCTTGGTTTGTCTTAGAAACCTGTAAGTTGTTTGAGGAGTCACATGAGTAGCCTATATTTCTGTCATAGGTTTCATGTTTAATAATGCTGCTTTGTTGATTTTCACGGTTTCTGTTTGGAGACAGAACAAACAACCCGATAAAGCTCGTATTTTACCTTTCCTGTTTTACCACCATGCGAAGGGACTTTACCTCGTTAGTGCTGCTGTGTGTGTGTGTGTGCGTGGGTCGCAGGGGAGGGGCACTATGTGTTGTAACCAGTGACTATGATGTAACTGTACAAAGTGTGTCAGTCTTGTCAGCCCACTAGCCCAGACACCGACCAAACGGCTAGCCCCTGCCCCAGATGGCGAACAGAGAACGGGGGTGTGTGAAGACCCCACGCCTCACTCCTCCCGCTCACTTATTGTGTTGATCCATGCACTGATCAGTGGTCTTTGATCAGTGGGTCAGTGGTGTTGATCAATGGTCATGAGAATTTGCATAATTATGATTAAGGAACTGACCTCCCAGCCCATTGTTCCTTCAGTGGGCTGGTTTCAGTCATTATGCAAATGTACTGTTTATAAGATTGGAAACCTGCAGTTAGCTGAGACTGATAAAGTCACTTGGATGAGTGACGAAACGTTTCTCCCACAAAACGCTACGTCCAGATGAACAGAATCAACTTTTGGAGATTTACTTTCCTGGATGATTGAGAATGCATCAAGACGATGCATGCTATTCTAACGTACATTTAAAACATGGGAGGGGCATGGTGCCATGCCTGAGGCTCAAACACAGGTGAATAAATTTGTTTATTATTTATTCAAATTCAGTTAATTCCGTTTTTTTTAAGACTCGGGTTTACTGTATATTGTCAGGATTATCTATGTACAGCTGACCAGAATCCATCGATTCTGCAAACACAAATATGGTGTTGTGGCGATCGGGAGCTTAAAGCTTTACAGTCACAGGGGAAACCCGACTACACCTGGGAGTTTCACACAGACAGTATCTATAGATACTATGTACTATGCAAATGAACTATATAACTATAGTTAGTGCCTTCCTGTTCATTTACATAGTTTCTAAGGTTTGTAACACTTGAGCCAGAGCCGTGATTGGGAGTAAAATAACGAATTTATTGACAGCTATTTAAAACAGACATCAGAAGATGCAATCATGTATTTGCACGTGTACTGTTAACTGATTCAGAGCCTGGATTACCAGTGGGCGAATGCATAAATAATCACGAACCACGGAATATCCCACCACCAGGGCACCCAGTCACCTCTACTTTAGGCCTTCAGAGTAAAAACACAACTTATTAATAGACCCGAAACGGGAAATCAAATACGTCCTCTGTGGTTAATCCGACTCCACAAACATACCAGTAGTACGAACAGCCTTAATCAACCAAAAATAAATATAAATAAATAAATAAATGAATCAAAATAGCAGCTACTATTTATAGTCGGACCATACAATTTGATTGGCCACAACCGATGATTAGCAATGCAATGTTAAAATAAAATATTATTTCTGCTTCACGGATTTCACCCAGCTCAAAAGTCACATTTACACAGCACACAGCAGAGTCAAGTACACTTGATGTGTGGACTTTATAACAGTTTTTAAATTGTGTTGATAGGCATGTGAAACCAGAGTTATGATAAAATATATATATATATATGTAGCTGTCGCATTGGAATGTAATTATTATGTGATTGCAATGTTCAAAATTTGGTATTTAATCTGGATTCATGTTGTGTTGTCGCCACCTACTGGTGGGCCTGAGTGTGGCGCTTTGTGGTGCGCATGCTTTAGGGTGAGGCTCAATTAAGCGCACGTGTCACCAGAGACTGAAGGCTCGAGCCAGAAAGAAAATGCTGGCCTGTGTAAAGGGTGGAAATATAGAAGATATGGACTACAATTGCTCATGAATGTTCAGTAGAAAGGCGCACACGGTATGTTGGTGCATTTACTTCGTGTGTATGTTTTATTTGAGTTGTAATTTTTGTTCTGCTGATGTAATATCCGTGTTTTTCATTGATCCTTTCACCATAGTTTTTCACGGTGTTTGCTGGTGAAAAGAAGATTAAAATACTGGCTGAACATCAGTTGGAGCATGGCCCTTTATTCTACTTCGAACATGAAAAACCTTCAGGAGCAGTTATATATATATATATGCAATGTTTGTTTCTTTGTTTTCCTGAATACTGCCATTGATTGTATTTATATTTACTGCAGGAAGAAACGGTAAAAACTGCGTTTTATAAGGAAAGCTCTCTCTCCGCCTGCAAAACCAAAACCAAAAATAACCCCACCCTTTCTTATTGTTGGAAAAATGTACTATGTCGACCAATCAAAAAAATGATATGGCAACATGGCATTTAGTTGTTTAGGAAGGGGGGAGGTTTTAGAAGTGACAGCGGTGTTTTGAGATATGAGAGATTTGCGACGTTTGTTTGGAGTCTAAAGTTAGTGTGTTGTTTTGGAGTGGCACAAATAATTTGTGTGGCATCAAATTTGATGCAGAACACCGGATTGTTCTGTAAATAGTTTGAAATGTTTATTTAAAAAATGCCTTGGCTGCATTTTTTTGATAAACAGCTGCAAAAAACGTTGTTGTTTGCAAAACTCAATAACTTTTTTGAAGAAGTAACTATGTAATTAATTGCCCAACATTGGTCATTATAAACTGTATTTGCAGACAGAGTTACAGGACTCTCAACCACACCACAGACTCATAATACAAGTCAGAGCTTTATAAAAAAAAAACAGAAAAAAGAAAAAAAAAGAAAGTTGTGTTTTGAAAATTGGAGTTCAAGTTATTTTTACTTCCAATAGTGTTAACATACTACACAGGTCATGAACAAATTTTTTTTTTTTTCAAATTTTCATTGTAAGTGGGCTAAAGCAGTTAATTAAAAGTAGTCTAACATAAATGTAAATGTTGTAATTTGATTATTTTAATAAACCATGTAACTTGGATGGATTCACTGCTGGCGTGACCACAGTCACACGTCTGCTGTTGCTCACAGTGGTCCACGGGACCGCTCAGGGAGTTTGTGTGTTCGCTCAGACACATGAAAAATTAGAGGGAACATGGTGGCAATACTAAAGGGCTCATAACAGGCCAAAGCGTTGGTATCATCTGTGTGCAGTTTACAGCACCCCAAATGTGTACCCATGCACCCCACATTGAAAGTGTTGAAAAAATCTGAGCAGTCATTCATCAGGGACACGTGTGTGAATAATCGTGGTTCAAAACCATGTTTTTAATCCAAGTTGGGGCATGAAATTGTAAAAATGTTCAGGGGTATGAAGCTCAATAATGTAGTGCTGTTGTGTTTGTGTTCTTTATTCTAACTCGGTAGTTAGAAATAAATAAAGAATGTGTCATAGCTTGTCATAGGTATAATAATAATAATGGATACTTTATTGATCCCCATGGGGAAATTACTTGTTTTTCTCTGCATTTGACCCATTCACTCAGTGAAGCAGTGGGCAGCCCACTAAGCAGGCGCCCGGGGAGCAGTGTGTAGGGACGGTACCTTGCTCAGGGGTACCTCAGGGTAGCCGTTAAGTGGATTCGAACCGCCGACCTTCCGATCACTTTACCTACTGAGCTATCCCTGCCCCTGGCTGACACCTCATTTTGAATAATCCAGCTTTGCACCAAGTTCGTGAAGCACAAAATTATTTAAAAAAACGAAAGCTAGGGATAGTATTTAATGCACTTTGAGACCTTTGTATGTTTGAATTTGGCAGTGGGTGTTGTGAAGCCTGCCTTTTGCGACAGCACACTTACCCTTTTATTTCACTGCATCTAATCCACTGCAAACGCTGATGCTTCTCTTTGTCAGAATAACTGTTCAGGCCAAAGAGCAGAAAGAGTCAAACAAATTTCTCTTTGTGTGAGACGAACTAAAAAATGGGTTATGCTGAGAAAGGATTTTGTTAAAGGTGCCAGCATGTGATTAAAAGCGTCACAGGAAGAAAAAAAACTCACAAAAACTCAGTAACTATTAGTGTTTTAAATGTGTGTGTTCACATGATATTGGTTTATGTTGCTGATTTTTCATTTTCGCTTTGGTTTGTAGTTTTGCAGTCAGCCATCAGTAAGGTGTGAGCTGACAGCAGCTTTCTGACACTGTGAGGAAGGTCGACACTGCCCTGACTGCTGCAACGGAAGAGGTTAAATAGAAATGTTGTTCTGCACTGAGTCACAGTTTAACTTGAACTGTTGATCAATGAAATGTCTCTGGTTACAGTCGAGGGCCACCATCAGCCTGCAGGGCCGCACTTTGAGAGCTTTAATTGTTACACATGAAGCTTAAATGTATTGTGAATTTTTAGATATATTTTGAAATATTTTGTCACATGGCTTGATGTTGGCATTTAAAAATGTGAAAAAATAAATAAATGCTGGTTTTAAAATTAGTTTAAAAATGGATACTTCAGCATTTTGTTTTTATTCTGATTTAAATACTTAGTTTGTGCTCTACAACACAATACAATAAAACTTTATTTATATAGCACATTTAAAAACCAGAGGTATGCCAAAGTGCTTCACAGAACCAATTAAGAGCAATAATAGATACAAATACAAATATACTGACAGGTGGGACGGGTACCTGATGTGAGGTATATAAGACTGCCTACAGCCTCTCTATACGTCCTCACATCTCTCACCTTTGATCACAGGGAGTTACTCTGGGTTTACAGTTCTGCATGTTAAACCTCATCAGTATCTTATTGACATATGTTTCTTGTGACATTGTTATACATCCCTCACACTGAGTGAAATCAATACCCAGAAAATGCTGAAGTCTGCCCAAGTCTTTCATTTTAAATCGGACTGAAAGCATTTCTTTCACATCCTTCATTACCTTTTCATTGCCAGCTGCAATTATCCACCCAGGTGATCACCTTGCCATGTCCTGCCTCCTTGGTATAAACACAGTAGTCTGCTGGGTTTTGCCTGAAACAGTTCTCAGTTAGGTAGGTTTAGTTCAGTCTTCATGTTTATTATCTTGTTCCCCAATCAGTCATGTCTTCTTTCACTCCTGTCTCTGTGCTTCGTGTTCCCTTTGTTCAATGTCAAGTCCACATCTTTGTGTTATACTTCCTGTTTTACGTTGACGTTCCCTTGTCTCATGCCAGTGTTTCAAGTTTTGCCTCCCCTTGGTCCCGTCACGTTTCATTTCTCCCAGCTGTGCTCTCCTCCAGTGTCTCATTCCCTCATTATCCCTCAGTATATTTAAGCCCCATGTTTCCCTTGCTGTGTGTTAGGTTATATTATTTCCTAGTGTAGCTCTCATCCAGCAAATAAAGCTGTGGGGTTTTTTTGTTTACTCTTCGCCTCTGTTAGGCTACGTTCACACTGCAGGTCTTAATGTTTAATTCCGATTTTCTGATCAAATCCGATTTCTTTGTCTGCTTGTTCACACTACAACTAAAACAACGCGCTCTGTTTAGACTCAGACCAAACAGTATTGTTTGAATGATGGCCCTTAATATAAAGACTTGTTTCGGACTTTACGTTTCCCAATTTTTCTTTAAGTTTTAAAGTTATTTTGTTATTTACATATGGCCTAATAATTATCCTTATTGCTGTTTTAGAGGAGCAGTGCTTCAAAGGATAGTTGCAGATTTCTGTCAGAATCTGCAGATTATACAGTACAAATAAAATGTTCATGTTTCTCCAACATTGTCTTCCCAACAGTTTCACTGACATCTACATGCCAGGAAGCGTTCACGATGTCTTCTCGGGCTCTTCTCCGGCGCTGATAATTGGCGTCTGTCTTGTGTCAGTGAAGTAGAAGACGGATTTAAGGTGACATGGCCATTCAAACAGCAGTCGCTTTCTAAAACATTAGATATGTATCGAATTCAGTACCACATACGAAAGTGACCTGGGTCGGATTTGAAAATGTTGGATTTGTGCTGTTCACACTGTCATACCATAATCGGATATGGGTCGCATAGGGTCAAAAAAGTCAGATTTGATGCGCTTTCCCCTGCAGTGTGAACGTAGCCAAAGTCTGCATTTGGGTCCTCCAATGCCAGCACACAGCCTGTTCATGACAAATGCAGCACATAACAGCAGGGTGCAAGGTGCTAGCAGGCATCTACACGGTACGCCATAACCAAGTGGCCGGCTTAGTATACAGAAACATCTGTGCTGAGTGTGGCCTGGAAGTCAAACTGGGAGAGTTGAAGGTAGTTGAGAATGACCGAGCTAAGATCCTGTGGGACTTCTGAATGACAGCAACATCAGGAAGAAGGAACACAAAAAGCTGGAGAAATACCAAGGGCTCAGAGAAGATGTGGAGGGTGAAAATAACAGTGGTCCCAGTGGTAATCAGAGTGCTTTGTGCAGTGACTCCCAAGCTAGACGAGTGGCTCCAGCAGATCCCAGGATCAACATCTGAGATCTTTCTAGAAGAGCACAGCCCTAGGAACAGCTAAGATACTGCGCAGGACCCTCAAGCTCCCAGGCCTCTGGTAGAGGACCTTAAACGATAGACCGCCCGCAGGGGCGAGAGGGGAATTTTTAATGACCTTGTGTGGGTGTGTCCTGTCAACTCTCCCACCTTGGTGAGCTTTGTCTGGTGGCTGCTTGCTCCTCCTCTGTGAAGTGTGTGTTTTGGTGATTTAGCCGTTTTCAGTTACTTTTCAGTTTAGTAAAACTAGAAGTGCTAGAAAACCTAAAAGTCAACCAAACACGGGGGCCAGTTTAGCTCAGTGGAAAACAGCGAATTGAGTTCGAGTCCAACCTGCGGCCCTTTGCTGCATGTCTTCCCCGTCTCCCTCTTCCTCTGCACTTTACTCTTCATTTTCACTATTACTATCCAATAAAAGGCAAGGTGCCTTGTTTCTTTGAGGATTTCTCCAAAATGTGATGATCAGAGTTATGGATGGTCTGGTATGATAAGTGGTTTTGTTTGGAGTTGTGCAGAACTTGTCTGTGTCACCATTTCAGAGAATATGATCAAGAGATGACAATAGCCAAATTGTCCAGCAGGTGCCACTGTGGAGATGGTTTCAGATTGTTTTGAATCGTCAATACAAGCACAAACACTTCATTATTTTTTTTTCTTTCTTCTTCTTTTTGTCTCACAACATGTGCATCTGTTTCAGCTAAGAGCTCCACGTCTATTTCGGGTTTCAAACTGCCGTCAGCCAAAACTTTTCAAGTTGAGATGAAGCAAAAAGTGTGACCAGAACTCTCTGTTTCCACCAAGAATTTCCCCTTACAGGATGTTAAGCGTCTCTGTGTTTGACAGCTCGCATCAGTTTTTCTCATATATCTAACAGGGTAGTTTTGTGAGGCTGAAATGACACAATTCAACGTGGAGTACATTATCTTGTCATACTGGATTCTTGCACTTTGGGAAGCAGTGACAAAACAATTTTGGGGAAATGTTGCACATGCTACATGTATTGTGATGCTAAATTTAGAAATTGCCTAAATGTTCCAAACCAATAATTTCCACACAAGAGCGAGAGGTGAATAAAAAAGCAAAAGTGCAATAGACATCCAACTTTACAGCATTAGCGTGCAATCTTAATTAAACCATCACCAGTACTTGTTTGTGATCTGCTAAAACAACTACTGATGATAATTAGTTACTTGCTCATTATCATCACTAAACTTCACCTCTCCACCAAGTTTGGTGCAATTTGAAGCATGCTAATAAAAACTGTCTCACCAAGAACATGGCTCGATGTGTGATACAAATTACACAGTGGAACTCTATAATTTTATGAGTCTGTTAGTTAGCACTATTTAGCTTACATGTATTTTATGACTTCAGCTCGCTAATCAAACTACATAATAACATAATGTAATTAAAAAAACAAAAAAACATCACAGCTGCCAAAGCTTGCTGCATCCATGTGGTATATGTTATCCATTGCTTTAACATGCCCGAATTGCAGCATTTAACCACTTAAGTTGAAATTAAATACTTATATACCATAAACCAGTAGCATGTACAGAAAATTAGCGGATGTAACCCCCCCTTCATGTCTCTGCACTCTATAGAACTGTAAGCAATACTTAAGCAAAACAAACAACAGAACACTATAAAAATACTTGACTACACATGCCATATTCTACATATACATACTTCTATACATACTTCAGAACTGTATTACTGGCAAACATTATGTAAGATAATGAAATGAAAGTACTTCTCCTGCAGAAAAACGTTCCACATTGGTGTTATATGGTTTACTGTGTTACTGTATTCCTACAGTATTACTAGCATTACTATTGCTGAGCATTGAGCTTGTTTTAAATAATTCATATTCTGTTCAGTGCACAGTGCTCATCGCTTGAGCACTGTGTGACATAGCTGTCAATATCTATAGTGGGGAAAAAACTGAATGAAAAACGAAGGTGGTGTATTAGCAAACCAGCTGAACTTTGTAAATTTGGTAAACCAAGTGATTCCTCAGACAAGTTAATCTGAAATTCTACATAAAGTAATGAAATGCTGGGGGAACCTGCACCTATTCACCTGGTGGTTTTATTAAGCCAAACAGAGCATTAGTTCCCCTCGCCATCGTCATAGTTTTCATTATAATGTTCTGAATGATTGATTCAAACTTTCTTACATGTTGGATAGGTTGACCAAAGTGGTTAGTAAGAGAAAGCTCATCTTTTATCATGATAATAGAGTTTCCATCTACTTGCCAATTCCAGCTCTGTTTTGTCGCTAAACACAGCTCAGATCAGTAGATGCAAAGCCAGCAGCAGTTGGCCCTGCATGCTAATCATCAGACCTGGGGCCCGTTCTTCGTACCTCGCTAAGTAGGTTAGCCGGATTAGATTGTTGACGATTTCGCGTGATCCTGGATCAGTCGGTTCCCCGAAGCTCATCCGGGACTTGCTGTCATAGCAACAGAGCCGTAAGCGTAAACCTGCTCGGGAGCAGGTTTACTTTGTGTAAACAGGATTAGATCGCGGCCACGCAGGTATGTCCGCTTCATTTATACGAAAGCAACAGCGATATTTTTCCACTGTTTCACCATAAATAAATATTATCAATGTAACTAAAGATAATGCAGCACTTGATCCTTTTATTGATGTCACACAGATACATACAGGTCATTTCCTAAAAAAGGGAAATGAACTATTAACATTCTATTACATGTATGTGATTATTACAGATGTAATTCATATTTCAGAGTAGTAATTGTAAATTACTTCGTGTAATCAAGATGAGAGACCACGGCTATAAAAGCGAAGGTGGATTTGGGAAGCCTGTCGCAGCCATGTCCTGTCCGTATACGCGACCAACCCATTGCGGAAGGTGCAAGATTGATAAGGAGAGTCCTCAGAATTCAGCGTATATTGCGGGATAGACAGGATCCTTTAGCTCAGCGCGACAGTGTGCTCATAGAGAGATATCGATTTTCCCGTGAGGATATTATTTACTTAACCAACTTGTTGACGAGGGGGTGCAGGACCACCACCTGTCTTTTTTTCCTCTGCCCTTTTCTTGGTTGCTGTTATGAACAAACTAACAGAGTATTACAGGCCAGTATTACCTTGCCAAGAGACGCAAAGCAATCTAAGAGATAAATATTACCATTCTGTAGAATACTCCTGTATTCCACTTTTACTTGTTCCCATGTTCTTGTGGGTCCTGTTGTGGCTCTAATGTGAAAGGGGATATAATATAACATATTATAATATAATATAATGCCATATGATATTGGACAATATAGTGTCATATGATAGATCTACCCTACCGCCTACTGGTGTTGGCCAGAGGGGCCGATGGCGCGATATGGCAGCCTGGCTACAACCGTAGCTGCCTCCACCAGTGTGTGAATGTGGGAGTGAATGAATAGTGGTATCGTAAAGCGCTTTGGGTGCCTTGGAAAGCGCTATATAAATCCAATCCATTATTATTATTATTATTAAATTACCTACGAGTTTGATTTGTCAGCAACTTTCTGCCAGCCCTCTCTCCTTGCTTTTGCAGCCTTTGCAGTGTTCTCTTGCGTTTTAATTAAACTCTGAAACTCCTGAAATCCCTCACTCATGAGTTCTTGCTCTGCTGCCGGAAAATACCGAGCACGCCCCTTGGACATTTTCGCCGACCAATCAGCGGGTTGCCGATCAATGTTTCTACTATCGATGTGTAGCCCCTTTTACGACACCCAGTGATGTCACATTCCTGCGTCCAGCTGTAGTAATCGTCAACAGCAGGTGTGTTCGGGGAACCGGATTAGCGAGCTCACGGTTAGCGCGATGATTTGATCTTGGATGTGTCATTTGATCTTGGATGTAGTAAGCGACGTACGAAGAACGGGCCCCAGAGGTTTATCCCCAGTGCACAAGCCCAAACAAAGAACTGTAAGCTGCTGGCTCTAAGCTTGAGAAATTCCAGCCGTCGTCAACCAGCCATGGACACTTTCCTGAGAACGCCTACTCCATACTCTTACCACGCAGAAATAATTCTGTTTCTAGTAACAATAACCATCTGTGGTCACAAGATGGCAGTAATGCATGAATGCAAACAGCCATGAGAGAAATTTAATGACAGAATGCTATGTGTAGTGAAACAAGATGGTTTAATTTGCTTTAATTAATGTCTGCTTTTGATTTCACTAGACAAGCACTGCTTGCCTTGCATGCCCTGAAAGAACACCACTGCCATAAACTAGTGGAGTGCGGATCAATACTAAATATAAATATAATACAAAATATCAATTACTCCGATACCAGATATTTATGTTTTAGAATCGATTCTCATAAAAATATATATTTTGGTACTTTGTGGTAAATTTGTACTTTATGAGTAACAGGAACACAGTAGCTGTATTACAAGGATTGTCTAAATGATTGGTAAGAACTACTTCTTCTTCCGCCTGTCATAGTGATCTGCGAAATACAGCTGTGTAAATGCGTCACAGGTCACTTGTGCTCGCTCACTAGGTTGATGAGTGGAGTCATGTGTGGAGCTATTTCAGCTCCACTAACAGCCGAGACGCGGTTTGTGACAAATGTAGCTTAAAAATTGTAGACTGCAAACCTTGTCAAACAGAAACAAAAGTAAATTATAACACAGAATATGATGATGAGTTTATGATGAGGCAAACTGAAGAGGAGGAGAGGGACAGGTGCTGCTGGGGCGAGACAAACATAGCTCGCGGAGTCCTTTGGTGCTGCAGGCAGGCACTATCTATCCAGGTACAAATGAAATGTGGAGCTGTTGGCTGCGTGTAGCACTGGTGCTGAATTTTGGAAAGTGACTTATGTCTAGGTTTTTGTGTCTGTGTTTAAATGACGGGAATAAAGACAAAGTCTCATTTGTTGAAATTGTAGTGCATACTGATACAAAAATATCAGATCAGTATTGCCAATACCTGTCTGAATGTTACTTGGTATTAAACATCACTACTGTTCCATAAACCATACTGAACTGAAGTAATCTGGGAAAGTACAGGAAATGATAGAATTTCATCATAATATCATGTCTAATCTCTCTCTTTAAAACGCTAAAATGTTTTTTTGTTTTTTTGGTTTTTTTTTGTTGTTTTTTTGCCTGTCCCGTTTGGCTCTTTTGCCATCAGAATTGTTGTGATTTACTTTACCAAATTGACCATCCCAGCCTTGCTGTAATGGTCCATTTGATTCACCTTTTATTGTTTATTTTATTTTCACTTACTGAATACGAGACAGACTTGACTGGGGGAAAGAAGGGGAGAAAGAAAGAGGGAAAGAGAAACAGCTGAGAAGAGGGACGGGGGAGAAGGGCAAAAAACATAAACCAACAGAACAGGCAGAAAAAAAAAGAGAAAAAAAAATGCATATATCGATCACCTGGATCACCTGCTGAGAAAGAAAAAAGAAAACAAGCAGAAGAGAACAAGAGTAATAGAATAAACAACATCACAATGATATATGGGAATATGACAGTAAATACTAAATATTAAACATTATTGTGCAGCACATAAGATCAACAGAACACAGTGTGCTTTGAGGTAGGAGCCAAAAAGGGTGTAGTTTGTGGGTGTGATCACCCGTGTGTACACCTGTGAGCATGGACGCGCTTGTTTTTTTTGTTTTTTTTTTTAAAAGGTTCCTTCATGTAATGATCTGCTAGAGGGTGTGGGGGGGCCACAGCCCCGTCCTTCAGGGAATGAAGCAGGTATGGAGGAGATCAAAACTCCAGACATCCAGAGGCCCCCAGAACACAAGAGACCAAGGAAGACCAACAGAGGGGCAGCCGCGCCACTGTCCCAGTAAGAGCTGAGGAGAGTCCCAGATGAGGGCTCACTCAGCAGCCGCGGAGCAGAAGCCAGGGGGAGTTGCAGTGACGCGCCCGTGAGCTCCGCCGGCAGCCAGCTGTGCCTGAGTGACCGAGCCCCAGGCCGAGAGGCCGGGGGCACCCCACCTCCGAAGTGGCCCGAGCGAGCCCCAGGCTCCAGGCCCCGATAAGCGGCCGCCAAGGAGTGAGCCGGTGTGTACCCGGACGCCCATCCCCGGACACAAAGAACCACCAACGATGTCTGAGGGAGTCTGCCACTGGCAGGGGAAGTGGTGGTGGGGGGAGAAAGGCCTCCAAACCTTGGAGGGCCTAAGATGTCCCCAGAGAGGTGGCGCCTGACACCCAACCTGACATATAGACACAGAAATACAGGCACACACAGATACAAACATCCATTCCCACCCTCATGCTCTCATATGCACTTACTCCACACTCAACCAACGTGGAGACAGACATAAAGAGACGCTGTACACACGATCACACTCCCCAAGCGTACTCTACGAACCAGGTCTAGGTACCCTTGCCCCTGGAGGGGGGAACTACACCCAGACCCAGGTGGTGTTACCCTTTTCCCTGTGGTGGGGGGAGGCAGACCGCCCTGACTCCGCAGCAGCAGGGAGGCCCCACCCTCCAGACCGCAGTCGGACGGCCAACTCCTCCTCCTAGCCCCCCTGCTCCAGCAGGCCGCAGAGAATGGGGGTGAGAGAAGACTCCAAACCTCCCTCCACCCGCTCATTGTGGTGTTGATGCATGTGTGTTCTAAGGTGCATTTAAAACCCAGGAGGGCATGGAGCTACCTGCCAGAGAGCAGCAGGTAAATGCATAGTCCCTCCTGCTAGCCCTCAATGTCTACGTGTATTTAAAATTGAGAGGTGGGCAACGACGCCAGGGGTGAGGTGTACACCCTGATGGTAATTTGGATTCCATGTATCGTGCCCACCCCCAAGATCCTATATGTATGTGTAATGAGAGTGTGAGTAATGTGAATGTCTAAGTTGTGGGATAAAATTGAGGCAGAGGCAGCCAGAAGGGGACAGAGGGGGGTAGCCTCCTCTGCACCCTGGTGACATACCCCTACTCCAAGGTCCTGCATGTGTGGGTGGTTGTGGTGGAGCGGGAAGGGGGAGGCAGCTGGAGATGGGGAGGAAAGGAAGGGAGGGGCACAAACACTTCAAATCTTTCATGAAGCCTTGCTTTGCTCATCATGGTGACACCTTCACTGGAGATCTGTATCTCATCATTGCTATAGTTATGTCACAGTGTAGCTGGAAGCTGAGCCAAAATCCAGATTAAAGGGCAAACTTCATAAATCGCAAAACTGACCTTTATCTTCTGAAGCAGAAAATCCACATTTATGGCGGCGCGTGTAAATGCAGCGACCTCACGCTCTCCTGAAAATGCGATGTTTTGTTCGTCAAGTAAGTGTCTTTCTGCAAGTGTTTCTCGCCAGTCCACGTCGGAATATGTGTACAGTCGTCAGGCTCTCTTACACATTCAGAGAAGCAAGATTTGCCAAGTTTTGAACACTAACGTTGAGATGCTAAGGGAGATAGGATTTCTGCGACAGCCTGCTAGCTGGCCTAGCAACTCACCGGACTCGCCTGCTAACCCTCCCCGGGCAAGGAGGTGTCGAAAGCGGTGCGCTAGGACAAGGAAGCGGGGCAAGCGCGGAGGTGTCCGAGTCAGGCTTGAGGCTAAGCCAACTCGCCCAGCCATACCATCGATCCTCTTAGCCAACGTACAATCTCTGGACAATAAAATGGACAACATACGACTTCTGAGATCAGCGAATCGCAAAGTAAGTGACTGTTGTGTGCTAGTTTTCACCGAGACATGGCTTAATGACAACATTCCGGACTCGGCCATACAACTGGAGCAGCTAGCATGCTACCGAGCCGACAGGGCTCTCGTAGACGGAGGCAAGACCCGAGGTGGCGGGGTCTGTGTTTAAATCCGTGACGAGTGGTGTCGTGATGCCACTGTAGTACGCAAACACTGCTCATCACTGGCGGAGTTCATGATCGTGAAGTGTCGCCCTTTCTATTTGCCCAGGGAGGTAAGTTCGATCTTGTTGGTCGCTACCTATATACCTCCATCTAGCAACAACAGCGATAGAAATGCGGCGCTGAACGAACTGTATCAGGCCATCAGTGAGCAACAAACAGCACACCCAGACGGTTTCGTCATCCTCGCAGGAGACTTTAATCATGCTGATCTTAAAACTGTTCTCCCAAAGTTTCATCAGCATGTACATTTTCCAACAAGGGGAGACAACATATTGGACTTGGTCTACACACAGGAAAAAGGAGCATACAAAGCCATCCCCCTCCCCCACATCGGCACCTCTGATCACCTCACTGTTATGCTAATGCCAGCATACAGACAGAGAGTGAAGGTCATCAAACCTGTTATGAAAGAGATAAGAGTGTGGCCACAGGAGGCCACCTCTGCTCTTCAAGACTGCTTTGGGTCAACTGATTGGGACATATTCAAGGAAGCAGCCACCTACAATAACATCATAGACATCGAGGAGTACACAGACACGGTGAGCTCATACATCACCAAATGCATTGATGATGTAACACAAGTGAAAAGTATCACAACTCGAGCCAACCGGAAGCCATGGCTAACAGGAGATGTCCACAGGCTGCTGAAGGCCAGAGACAAGGCCTTCAGAGCTGGGGATGAAATAGGCCTGAGAACAGCGAGAGCCAACCTGTCCCGTGGCATCAGGAAAGCGAAACAGGACTACACACACAAGATAACCTCCCACTTCAATGATAGCAAGGACGCAAGAAGCCTACGGCAAGGCATCCAGGCTATTACAGACTACAAGCCTGTAGCGCGTAGCTGTGAGAGCGACACCACTCTGCTCAACAACCTGAACAGCTTCTTTGCATGATTTGAAGCACAGAACAACACACGCCCACAGAAAACACCACCACCTCCACACGACCAGCCTCTGTGCCTGTCTGCTGCCAGCGTGAAGAGGACACTCATCACCATCAACGCCCGGAAAGCAGCGGGTCCAGATAACATCCCTGGTAGTGTGCTGAAAGACTGCGCAGAGGAGCTGAAGAATGTCTTCACAGACATCTTTAACACCTCCCTGAGGCAAGCCACTGTTCCATCATGCTTCAAGACTGCCACCATCATACCTGTGCCAAAGAAACCATCCCCAGCCTGTTTCAATGACTACCGCCCCGTGGCACTGACACCCATTATTATGAAGTGCTTTGAACGACTAGTCATGTCACACATCAAATCCACCCTACCTCCCACCCTGGACCCACACCAGTTCGCATACAGAGCGAAACGATCCACAGAGGATGCAATCTGCTCTGCCCTCCACCCAGCCCTAACTCATCTGGACAAGAAAGACTCATATGTGAGAATGCTGTTCATAGACTTTAGCGCAGCATTCAACACCATAATACCACAACAACTCATCTGTAAACTGGACAGACTGGGCCTCAGCACCTCCCTCTGCAACTGGCTGCTGGATTTCCTCAGCCAGAGGCCTCAAGCGGTGCATGTGGGCAACAAGGTCTCAAACAGCATCACCCTGAGCACGGGGGCTCCACAAGGCTGTGTGCTCAGTCCTCTGCTCTTCACCCTGTTGACACATGACTGCACACCAACCTACAGCTCCAACCACCTTGTGAAGTTTGCGGACGACACAACGCTGGTGGGGCTCATCACCAAGGGCGATGAGACCCACTACAGGAAAGAGGTTGAGCTCCTGACCACGTGGTGCAGAGACAACAACCTCCTGCTAAATGTCAGTAAGACCAAGGAGATTATTGTCAACTTCCAGAGAGGCCACACCTGTCACCCCCCATTGACCATCGACGGCGCTGCGGTGGAGAGGGTGAGCAGCACCAAGTTCCTGGGGGTGCACATCAGTGAGGACCTCTCTTGGACCACCAGCACAGCATCACTGGCCAAGAAAGCACAACAGCGCCTCTACTTCCTGCGCAAACTCAAGCGGGCAAGTGCTCCACCACCCATCCTGACTACATTCTACAGAGGCGCTATTGAAAGTATCCTCTCCAGCTGCATCACTGTGTGGGGCGGTAGCTGCACTGACTATAACAGAAAAGCTCTACAACGCATTGTGAGAACAGCTGAGAGGATAGTTGGTGTACCACTCCCCTCCCTGCAAGACATTTACACCACTCGCCTCACCCGCAAAGCCATCACAATTGTCAACGATGCAACCCACCCCGCGCACTGTCTGTTCAGCCTCCTGCCCTCTGGAAAGAGATACAGAAGTCTCCACTCCCGCACTACCAGGCTCACCAACAGCTTCATCCACCAGGCTGTGAGACTGCTGAACTCTCTTCCCTCCCGGCTCCCAGCCAGCAGAATCACCAGATTGGCAGAAGTATAGGAAGACAGATTGGACTCTACTCCCCCTCACCCACGCACACTCTCCAACAAGGAAACACTCTCTGAACCAAGAACTGAAAACATTCCTGACTTGCATTGCAATTGCACACACCTGCAACTATATATATATTTTTAGTATTTCTTTTAGCACTATTTATATTATTATATTACTATTTATTACTTTATTGTTAGGGCTGTTTTTGTTGTGCATCTGCACCTTATTGTTGTCAATGTCTACGCATGGGACAGTGTGAAACGTAATTTCAATTCCTTTGTATGGCAAGTACATTTGAAGAAATTGACAAATAAAAGTATTCTATTCTATTCTATTCTAAATGCACAAAGGGCCAAAATAAGACAGAAATAAAACAGGAAACAAACACTGAGACAGAGACTAAGATGCACAAACTTGACAGGGACAAAAAAGAAAACAAACATGAAGCTGAAACCAGATAAACACATGTGACACAGGGTTCATAAGAACAACAGGCAAATTTTTACTCAAACACAAAGTCCCCAGAGAGATTCATGCTTCACTACCACAAACCTATCATCCAGGGGAAGGACAGAGAGCCCAAAACAGTAAGTAGTTTATCTGTAATTCTGTTTTTATAAATTCCTTCACCTTCTTTTACTTTGTGTTTGTAAGTGTGGCTTTAAAAAGACAATACGAGATCTAGTAAGGCTATAATTAGGTAACATGTTCTTATTCTTATGAGGTAGGCCTGATACAGTTTGTTTGCACCATCTACTTTCAAAAAGTTTAAAAAGAAGAAAGATCAGAAACTAACAGAGATCAGTGGAATTATTTCCTCTCCTCAATCTAATCCACTGACCTTAAGTGTTACTCTAATTTAAAAGCTTTGTGAGCTCCTGATGTCATTTCAGTGTTAGAATTCATAGACACTGTTGTGTCTGACACTTTACTATCAGGTTGAAGAAACCTTTTGTATTTCCCATCAGTTTCAGTGCAGTGTTTTCACACGTAAAGAACAACATGGGGAAATTCTGTAATTCTTCACCAACGTGTCTGATCAGATTAGTGGAATAAAGAAATATTTATGGCTTTTTAACTTATTGCATTTATTTTCTGTTAGAAAAAATTAAAACATTTAATTGTAAACTGATTTGGTTACTACAAATTTGTGTATGAACATAGAAACTCTGTCGTTTCTTGCATGGTGAACTTCACAGTCACCATCATTATGTGATGTGTTGGTTTAGTGTGTGACCAGCTCAGTTAGAAGAGACTCCCCAATCAGGGCAGCAAACAATACAAACAAACAACAAATCTGCAGAAGCAAAGTTAGTCACCAGAACTATTCTGTTAGCAGACATTTATCACCGATGGCTGGTCTTTGACTCTGACCACACTGCAAGGTGTCACCCCTTATTCAACAGAGCATGTCTGTATCAGAGTGTGCAGATCCTCTCTGGAAACCCTAACTGTAAAGCAGGTCTCAGTTTATTTTTCATAGTAAAAGGAAACCTCAACATCTGTCAGCCTACGAGACCCTCCACAGATTTTTCAGGACTCAGTGAACAAACACCAGAGATTTTTTTTTCTATTTGTGGACTAGGTAGAGGCACAGGACTCTCTCAGCAAACATGGGACCCCAAAACTACAAGCTCGACATCAATATTGTATCTAGATCAGCTCTCTCAAGTTACTGAAGTAATTATGTGCTTAAGAATGCATTCTTCGGGTGGCCAGAGAGAAAGGCCAGATTCTATGGTGTGGGGCGAAGATAATGTTTTTTTTTCGGATTACTCCCGACTAACCATGGACCGGCGTGTGTCCTTTAAACAAATCAAGTTGGAGTTGAGGGAAAGAGGAGTGGAATACTCCCTGCTCTACCCTGCCACTCTAGAAATAAAACATAATGGAGCAAAGCACAGATTTTCTTCACCTGAGGAGGCTTCAAAATTCATTAAGAACCCCCCCACGCACACACACGCACAAACGCATCCTCCAACCGTTTATGCATGGACGATGAATACAGAGTTTATCACGCAACATCAAAGGGATGTGCCTTTTTTCACGTCACGCTGTGCGTCACGTTATTGTTTACATGAGATGAATTGCAGAATGGCAGATAGAGACAAAATACTGTTAATCTGACTATCTGCAGGTTTTACAGCTTACATATACACACGCAGTTACTGTCCCTCCATTTAGAAAGGCAGAGGCATCACAGTGTGATTATTTTACATGTAGTTGTTTTTCCCCTGTGTAATAATATTCAACATTGCTATCAATACATTTTTCAAAAAATGCCTCTGTGCAAAATGGGTTCAAAAACATAAACAGCTGTGGGATCCAGTTAGTCCGTGATTTGAACGGGGAACAAATTGTGGCAGGATCAGCCTGATGTTATTTGTATCCCACTGTAACTTTACTGTATAAAGAGCTAACATCTCCAAAATGTCAGGAGTAGTTAGTCATTACAACAAGTGTTTGTGAACTAAAAATCAAGAATGTGGGATACTGTTTGTCCGTGATTTGAACAGCCCAGCGCGTGCTCCGGACAAAGGGAAAAGCAATTACGCAGGGGAGACCTACCTTGGCACTTCTGCAGGTGAAGCCAAAGGGAAGATACACTGTAAAAAAAAAAAAAAAAAAAAAAAGTGCTGTTTTTACAGGAAAACCCTGGCAGCTGGGGTTACCAGGGACTTCCTGTAAAAGCGCTTTACAGATGCAACTTGTAAATTGATTTACAGTGAATGAATCTCAGATTAAAACTGTTAAATCTACAGGAAAAAGAAGTTAATTTCACACATAGATGTGATATATAAATACACTATTTCCTGTATCTTTTACAAGTAATAAATGCTTTTTGTGGATCATTAACTGCAAAATTAACAGGGAAATATCGTACAAAGAACTAATTTAAAATGGTAGAACTACGGTGAAACTGTGCATATTAAATGGAGCTGCTCTGTAAATTATACACAAAATCTATGCTGAATATTATATGTTTTAATGTAAAATTTTAACCATAACCCAGCAAATTTCTTACTGCTACACCTACACCCAAACATGCAAAAATACATCTTGAGAAAACACAAGAGAGGAAAATATCACTTTTGGGAAATTTATTTTGCAGCCACATTCGCAAAATGACAGCAAATGGATCCATTTTTCCAACTAACACAATATGCAAGGCACACAGCAACTACACAATTCAATCAAAATATCGGCTATAAAAGCTGTGGAACATTCCTGCAAAGCAAGAACCATGTTCATGAAACAAGCATTTGTTAGACCCTCCACCAGAAAAAGTTAAATAACCTGTTAAGACTTTAAAACAAAAAAAACCCCACATATTGTGCCAAAAATGATCATAATCACCGTGCAACGCAACACGCACCCTGCTGTCACCACAATCATGGCCCTGGTAAGAAAACATCAGCAAAACCACGTGGTGAAACACACCTACACATGTGGTCTAAAAACACTGCAGTAGCAGCATGTTGTTTTTTTCTTTTCTTATGTAAATAAAGAACATTCCTACAAAGAAAGAACATCTTCATGAATTGGCTTCATGCATTCGACCAGTAAAAGGTTCCAGTACACATTGTGGAACAAAATTAACAAAGTAAAACTAACAGTCCACAGAGAGTCAAGATTTAGGCTTAGCGCCACTCGTGGTCGGCGAGATCCTGAATCAGGGTGAGGACTCGAGGGTTCACACTGAGACGACGCTTTGAGTTTTTGTTCTCTACTTTGGTTCCTTTTTCTGGGTTTATGGAGAAGAAACACCTGTAGAATAAAAATCATATAAAAGTTTATTAAGCATTTTTATAATTGATCAGTTAAAATACACGTACAAAGTAAGTAAAAATTAAGTATATACATATATACACACAGTCATGGCCATGACCACGTTCAAGACAAAGTATAACCAAAATGCTGTGGGGAAGTGAACAATGCATGGTCAAAAATATTGGCACCCTTCTGCAGTGATATGTCACACTTTAGCATTGTTAAAATCCAAAGCAAAGGTTATAGGTAGTCAGACGTCAGTTGACGCTTGGTCTAGCCCTGAGTCTCGGCCAGGCTTGGACCCGGATTCAGACTGTTAATGTATTTAAAAAAAAAAAAAACAAACAAAAAAAAAACAACAACAACAACAAAAAACAGAAAAAACAACTGAAACCGGCTCCAAAGCCGACCGAGACTCAGAGCCAGACCTGGACTCGAACCACATCAAAGCCAGACTCCAGATCCCAGAGTCTCAGTTATGAGAAATAACAAAGCCATATTTGTTCGCCTCTGAAGAAACTCTAAAGTGGAAGCCAGCCCACATGGATAATGGATGTTGAAATTGTAGTAGCTCCCGAACATGAGGCACAGTGCAGAAATGAAGGAGGATATGTTTGTGCTGACGAGGTTCCGATCAATACTCAGCGTGTATCTTCTTGAGGAATAGCAGGACTGTCCTGTCAACAAATTATTTAACAGGTTATATCAATAAACACGGCAGTCACATGACATTCTATAAAAAGTGCACTTAAAAAGAGAGAGAGAGAGCTATGAAACAAACTTACCACACACGATAATAGTGGGTGTCAGAGACACTTGCTCCAGTTGTACCTCATCTGCCAGACATGTATCTTCAACACAGAGAAGCATGGACTCCTCCTTCTCTTCAAAGTAGCTGAGCAGAAGCAGGACCATCTCTTTCACATCATCTGAGCAGCCACTCTGCGGTCCCCGCATCCTCTGAAGCCTTGCATAAGTCTGAAGCAACACCTTGCTTTTGCTGACAGCAACTGTGGTCAAGTAGTCCAGTAGCCTTTTCCCCTTCAAATCCAAATTACGTGTGAATGTCTCTTTGAGGTCAATCCCAGTAAGTTCCTTGAAGTGGACAGACATGCCAAGTTCATCAAACCAAAACGGCCACTCCTCCCTAAGGCATTTGATACTTTTCCCCTGATTGACATGCAGACGTTGTGTGTAGTAAGTGGACTTCATTAGACTTTTTACCTCTTCTGGATTGGCATCAGCTTGCTGGAACATCACCTTGAGTTTTTCCATCTTTTGCTGTTGGCTCTCTGGAGTTTCTTCAAGAGGCAGAAATTCTACATTCCATTTAATGCACCTGTATGTATCCTGCATGGCTGCTCTTTCTTCTAAAGGGATCTCGTCTGTGTGGTCTGAGTCAGTCTGATGTTTTCTTTTTCTTATTTTGGGTGTTGAAGTGCGCCTTACATTTTCAATTCTGTTCTGCAACTGTTTGACAAGTGAAAGGTAGCCTGCGCCAACAATCTCACCCTCTATTAAATCTTGCAGAGAATTGGGATATTTTGCCACCATTTTTCTTGCAACGTCAATTGAATGTTTTCTACCTACATGTGGGCATTTTTCCATCATCTCAGTCACAACAATCCGGACCATTTGCCTCCTCAGTTTTGGGCGAGGCCTTTTCCCCCTCTCAAGAAAATGCATCACTTCTGCAGGAAGTTTACTCCATGGAATTTCAAAGTTGTCATCCCATTGTGTGTCACATCCTGGGCTGCTGGTGGAGGTCGACGATAGACTTTGGGGTGAAAGTGAGAGCAATGACAGCGACTGGGTTGATGAGGCTTCCACAGATGATAGCGAGCTGTTCTCTGGAGTTTGGTCTTTCAATTACAAAACAAATACAATTATGATTCACACTGTATGTCTGTTCATGACCATCTCTGCTTTTGAGTTTGAATAGTTGTTTTTACTTACATTTCTGTTTCCAAGCAGAAAGAAGCTTTCTTGCTTGTACAGGTCTTAATGCTGTCATCAAATCTGCCTCCGTTACGAAGCGTAGATCATCACTTGTCTCAACTCCAATGGACTGCAAGTGCTCCTCCAGGATGATTTTGTTCACAGCTTGAAGTTCTGGTAGGACCTCCGTGATGGCGACATCTAGGAAGGTTCGCTCTGAGTCACTCATACTTGCACTGAAGAAGAAATGCCACATCCAAACAAAATAGAAAATCACATACAGCTCATACACTTGATGGAGCAGGGTATGGATCAGGTGACACTTATATTAATGTTAAACTATTTACAGTGAGAAGTGAGCTATTAGTTGGACATTATTTTGCCACAATACTATGCTTTAGTGGAATGATTCGGTATCCTTCAAGAATGTATGATACCAAAGGATAGAAATCAGGCAGGTCATTAATGTTGATACACTGTAACCCAAGACTGTCCTTTGTCACAGAATACAGATGGTATTCTGAGAGGAAGATGCCTTTGTGGATATCCATTAGAACATACACAGATGTGTCATTTTGAATCAAGATGAGTAGAAGTTCACCAAACTCCGTACACTCGTCATTTCTGTACACAAGAAACTGTCCCTTTTTATATGCAGTGCCCTTGTACTGAATGTCTGTGGTAACTGTGGTATTGCTTTCTGAAAAAGCTAACTCCCTGACCGCATGCTGAATAGTGTCACTGTAGAGGTTGGGATAAAACACACAGCTCTCCTTCACTTGCAGCAGTTCACGGCATTCTTGCCCTGCTAAAAGATAAGCCTGATACATCTGATGACGTGTTGACAAAGTTTGACAAATATTTTTGAAGCTTTTCAAGTGTCTGGCACATCTTTTGAAGTAACTGTGTTTACATTCAAACCTAAGCGTCCATAACCTCATCAATGGACCAAATTTCAACAACAGTGCTGAATAATGGCGCAAATAGTGGTGCTTGGGTTTTAGTTTAATTCCAGGAAACAACATCTCTCTCATCTCCAAATATTCTTGGATCAAAATGTCAGCGAATGCTATCTGGGACAAGGAAATGCTCTGAGCACAAATAAGATCCACAATGTCTTTCAACTGGAGAGCTAACTGCCATACTTCATCCTCATGGTTTTGTACTTTGTCACCAATCAAAACTGGCAGCAATCTCAAAAGGTTCCAGTTTTGAACGGCTTGCCCTGATAATTTGGATCCGTCAGGTTTGACAGTACATGGCTTTGTAAGTGCTTCGGATCCTTTATATTTAAACTGTTTAATGCGTCTGTTTAAAAGGGAGTATGTGAACCATTTTTTCTTTTTTATAATGTTCTTCAGGTACAGTGCTAGATCATATGACACAACTCCTTCAAAGAGGTCATGACCTAGACAAGGTGGGAGACCAGGCTGGGATACATGAAAAGACTGAAGGGTATTGAAGATGGAGTTTACCTTTATTCCTCTGACGTCTTGGATAGTTTCAGACTGGAGATCAGCAACAGCCCCGTCATATGTCTCTGGAGTGCGTGGAGGACCACAGGCATTCGGATCAGCATAAAACTCCCTTCGTGTTACTTCACAGTACCTGCAAAAATATTGAGAGCAGCTGAAGTTTTCTGTAAACCCTCCTATGCAATGAGAACCCAAGTTGTCCCCAGCAAT
Source organism: Mchenga conophoros (assembly GCF_057382185.1). NCBI lineage: Eukaryota > Metazoa > Chordata > Actinopteri > Cichliformes > Cichlidae > Mchenga > Mchenga conophoros. The sequence continues at coordinate 53,280,515 of NC_140528.1, forward strand.
ACAGTAAAGACCCCCTTTTACTGTTTCTCCATCTACATCTATTCCATCTGTCTCCAAGGATTTCAGATCTGCCAACAACTCTGAGAAAACTTTGGCTATTCCAAAACGCTTGAAGTCATTCTCAACACACAACAAGACTAAAAACATGTTATCTGTATTTGAACGCAAATGAATGGGTAAATTTGCTAATGACAGAGAATGCAAGAAGTTTGTGTGCCTTTTTAGCAGAACCCAGGGGATTCACTACCTCAAATGAATCTTGGTACAAAATCAGTTTGAGGCTTTCAGGGTTTTCATTAAAGAACTGGTGACATTTGAAAATTTTGCCATCATATAAATCCTTAAAAATTTCTACATCAGGACCCCCAAACTGTTGTGACTGTGTATTAATCCATAACTGTGACTCTAAAAAGCTCTTCAGGGTTTCTCCAACTGGTATGTAGTAAGCACATTTTTCTGTCATGTTTTCATCCATTCCCAATGGCACTTTCTTGGGTTCTGTGCATTTAAACATTTTTTTGAATGTTTGATTTCTGGTGTGTGTTGTTCCTAGTTGTCCCTGATGGCAAGCAGAGAACAAATCTGACTCTTAAATGCAGTCACAGATTTTAGTGACTGCTTCATCTGATAGGTTCATTTCATTTTTTAGTAAACAACTTACCTTATTAATTGTGTAGGCTTGACCCAATTCGTGCACATTCTGCATTTTCTCAGCAATACTCTGTATAGTAGAGGCAGGAATTAGCAGCTGTCCTTGCAGTTTAAGGTAAAAGAGACACATGTTTCTGAGATAAGAATGACTATCCTTCTCTGGCATATCACTGGCTGAACTAGCAGATGGCATGGCTTCATGTGTGTTTTCTGAATATTCTGTACTGTCATTTGGGGGCTGAGGATGAGATTCCTTGTACATGTCATCAATACCATCTGGGGAACAAGCTTTATGCTTCCTACACATGTGAGAAGTAAATGATGACTTTTTTGTAAACATATGCTTACAACCACTTACTGGACATGACACAGACCTGCCCTCTGCAATATGATCGTTTAATAAATCCATTGGCTGTCCCTGACGCTGTTTCAGGACAAGAACCCGGTAACTGTACCACAACAAATCTTCCAGGAGTAACAGAGCCGCAGACAGACAATAACAACATAGAGGAGGATTTGACGCTCTCAAGACAACTTGAAGAAATAACAGTAAAAAGTGGAGAAGAACCGGGAGACCAATCCTTCTCACAAACCTCTGATGTGGAAAGTGAGAGCGATGACGAGCGAAGGGAAAGCGAGGAAGAAAATTAATCAGAAAGCTACCTAAGTGCAAGTGATAGTGAAGAATCACCCATTTCGACTCCTGTGGAGATTTCTCCTACAGCTGATCCTGCAAGACGAGATGATGTGGATCCACAAACAGGGATTTTTCTTAACAAACAGCATCCTGCAATGGAGGAGTTGGTCAATGAAACAACAAAAGGGGGAAGGAAAAGAAGTGTCTCGATGGCGTCTTATAGCAGAGATAAGAGAAAAGACAATCGATCCAGCCCTTCGCAAGGTAATGTTGAATCTACAATGTTCCCTCCCTCTACCGAATAACCTCCTATTACATAAATATGAGTACTCTTAAAATAATAACATGGAATGTTAGAGGGTTACAATCAGAAAGATACAGAAAAAGGAAAGTTGAAAATTTATTAAAGCTAAATTATGAAATTCTCTGCCTACAAGAGATGAGACTGAAAAGTGACAATGATATATCTGCACTAACTCAAATGTGGTGTCCGGGGCACTCAATAATTTCAATCGGGGAGGATAGTGCAGATGGAGTTGGTATCTTTTTTAAAGACTCAAATGTGAACATAATAAAACGAAGAGACATTATTCCTGGAAGACTTCTTGTTCTGACTGTTGTCAAATTTGTACATGTTTGATTTGTTTGGTTAGTGCACTGGCCCTTTAAGAGAAAGGCATGGTCCGTGTGCAGACGGGGGAAGTGTGAGAAAGAATCAGACAATCGACTGAATGTGATCTATGCTGTGAAAGGCTGATAAAAAGGCATTCCCTGTGAGTATGCATTATTGTTTGGCACTTTTATGTTGATTAATAGCAGTTAATTAGATGCTGTTTTACGCGTGCTAATTTATGGTTCGTAGACAGTTGTTTGGTGTTAGCATTAGCACTTGGTCACGCAGCTCCTCAAGTAATTATTTAATTTGTCACTCATATATACTGTATTTTGTTGTTACAGTTTCACACCTGCCATATAAAGCAAAGTCTAAACCCACTCTGGCGTCAGTGACTTGTGTGGAGGTGTTTAACTCCTGGATAGTAGAAAGTGGTTCTACGAGGCCAGTACAGTGAAAAGGGACACCCTACTACAACGATGAAGACTGCATTGTTACACGCTGTATCCAGACCAGCACGACAGACGCAGTGACACCAAGTCAGCATAAATGTGCATTCAATCAGCTTAAAGATGGAGAAAGAAGGATATGAAGTAAGATCCACGACGTCAAAGAAATCTAGCCGCTCTTCCACTGCAAGTGTAATGTTAGCCGCCGCTACTGCCCGCACTAAAGCTGAAGCTGCCCAAAAAAGAGCTGAGTTTGCAAAGAAGGAAGTTGAGTTTAAAGTAGAAAGAGCAAAATTAGATGCAAAGCTTGATGTTCTAGCAAAAGAAAGTGAAGCTGAGGCCGCAGCCGCTGAAGCAGCTGTCTTGGAGTCTGCTGTTGCAAGTTTTGACATGAGTGATGAGCACCTGAGCTTACCAAAGGAGACACAGAGTTCTCATGAGCGAACTACAGACTATGTCAATATGCATCAGGCACGCAGTGATTCAGTCAAATCAAAGGACGTCAAAATAGGAAAAGGCGAGTATGCAAATCGACCTAAGCCACTGGACATGTCACCGGATGAACTGCCCTCAGCACCAAAGGACTATGGCTCCCTCAGACCCCCTGATCAAAGAGATTACTCACCTGAAAGGCAAGGACAACAGTTACACTCTGTTAACTATCAGCAGCACCTCAGCCATGTCTCACCAGGGTTTACACCACCCTCTGCTGGACGTTTTCGGTATTACCCTCCAGATCCAAATTCCTCTAGGGACTCTAATGAGCTTGCCAAATATTTAATGAGAAGTCAGTTGTTAACCTCTGAACTCACCAAGTTTGATGACAAGCCGGAGAACTATTTATCTTGGAAGTCATCTTTCATCAACGCCATTGACACTCTAGAGCTTAGGGCGTCTGAACAAATAGACCTCCTTGTAAAATCACTTGGCGCAGAATCTACCAAGCATGCACATCGCATCAAAGCTGTAAACATAACAAACCCAGCTGTGGCATTAGAGCTAATCTGGGAGAGACTAGAAGAAATCTATGGGTCGCCAGAAGCCATTGAAAGTGCTCTTTTCACCAAGCTTGATCAATTTCCTAAAATAGGGCCCAGAGACAATCAAAAACTAAGAGAGCTGAGTGATCTGTTGCAGGAGATAAATGCAGCGAAACAAGAAGGGTACTTGCATGGACTCTCCTATCTCGATACAGCGCGAGGTGTCGCTCCCATTGTGGATAAGCTGCCGTATGGGATACAAGACAAGTGGATGATGGAAGGCTCACACTACAAACAGCGGCACAGGGTAACCTTCCCTCCATTCACGTTCTTCTTACAGTTCATACAGACACAAGCAAAGGCACGCAACGACCCAAGCTTCAATCTGCTGTCAACCTGCAACTCCGGAGTTAAAAGGGACAAGCTTGGAGATGGTTAAAGCAACAACCGCAGGTCAGTTTCAGTGCATAAAACCAACGTTATAGCCATATCTGAGGAAGGACCGGACAAATGTTGTCCTGTGCACAACAAACCTCACGCCTTACAACAGTGCAGAAGTTTCAGAGAAAAGCCAATTCAGGAACGAAAGGCAATATTAAAGCAACACAACATCTGTTTCAAGTGCTGCGCTTCTAACAAACACGTAGCTCGCGACTGTCAAGCAGAAATCAAATGCTCTGAATGTAACAGTGATAAGCACCCAACAGCTCTGCATTCAGATGTTCCCCACCTTCCCAAAGCTCTTCAGCCTGCAACAAGTCACGGCGGGGAAAAACGAGAATTAAAAGAGACTGCAGTTGTTTCAAGTTGCACTGAGGTATGTGGGGAAGGATTTTCTGGGAAATCTTGCTCAAAAATATGCCTAGTTAACGTTTACCCTGCCAACGATCCTAGTAAACGCCAGAGAATGTACGTCATGCTAGATGACCAGAGTAACGTTTCACTAGCACGCTCTGAGTTTTTTGACATGTTCGAGGTTAATGGTAAGGCAGAGCCATACACCCTCCAGACATGCAGTGGCGTAGGTCTCACTTCTGGCAGAAGAGCCTCTGGGTATATGATAGAGGCAATCGATAGCTCCCTCGCTATTCAGCTGCCCATGTTAATTGAATGCAACATGATTCCTAACAAAAGAGAGGAAATTCCCACTCCCTCCGCGGCTTATGCACACAGTCACCTCAAAGGCATAGCACACAAAATACCACCCTTAGACAGTGGTGCAGACATTTTGCTGTTGCTTGGAAGAGACATTTTGAGAGTTCACAAAGTGCGCAGTCAGATCAATGGTCCGCACAATGCACCATACGCACAGAGACTGGACTTAGGCTGGGTGATAATAGGAGATGTGTGCTTAGGCAATACTCATAAGCCTTCCCAGGTCTCTACCTTTAAGACTCACGTTCTATCGGATGGAAGGCCAACTCATTTTTCCCCGTGCGAAAGCCACTTTACTGTCAAGCCAGACACCAGTCTCTTAAATCGACACTTAGTACTTGGTGGTTCAAACATAAAGGACAGAACACAAAACAGAACTATAGGAAACAATGTTTTCTGCCAGACCAAGAACGACAATAAGCTTGCACCCTCCATGGAAGATCTGCACTTCCTGAATATCATGGACAATGAGTGTTTCCAGGATGAGTCACAAAGCTGGGTGGCTCCACTGCCATTTCGCCAGCCCAGAGCATTGCTGCCTAACAATCGCCGCTACGCACTCAGTCGCCTCAAGTCACTTGAACGAACTCTAGACAAAAACCCAAAAATGAAAGTTCACCTGATAGACTTTATGCAGAAAATGTTGGACAATGGGCACGCGGAGCTCGCACCCCCAGTACAAGAGAACAAAGAGCGTTGGTACCTGCCCTATTTCGGAGTGTACCATCCTCAAAAGCCGTCACAAATCCGAGTGGTATTTGACTCCAGCGCGCAGTTTGAAGGTATGTCGCTCAACACAGTGCTGTTATCAGGACCTAATCTGAACAACAGTCTATTAGGTGTGCTAGTGAGGTTCAGAAAACATCCAGTCGCAGTAACCGCAGATATCCAGCAAATGTTCTATTGCTTCCTGGTGCGTGAGGACTGCAGAGATGTACTGAGGTTTGTCTGGCACAAAGACAACGATCCACAGAAAGAGCTCGTGGATTACAGAATGTGCGTGCATGTATTTGGAAACAGCCCCTCGCCGGCTGTGGCCACATATGGTTTGAGGAGGGCCGCGCAAAAGGGAGAAGCCAAATACGGGTCAGATGTCCGCAATTTCATTGAGCGTGATTTTTATGTGGATGATGCTTTAAAGTCTGTCCCCACCGGACAGGATGCTATCGACCTCCTGAAACGGACACAAGACATGCTAGCAGACTCAAACCTTCGCCTCTTAAAAATAGCATCAAATAAGGTTGAAGTGATGGACGCATTCGCACCTCAAGACCGAGCCAAGGATCTCCAAAATCTGGATCTGTTCAAGGATGAACTCCCAGATCAGCGCAGTCTTGGAATAAAGTGGAATATAATGGAGGACTATTTCACTTTTCACATTCCTCATGCTGAAAAGCCATACACACGAAGAGGAGTCCTTTCAACTGTGAACAGTGTGTTTGACCCGCTTGGGTTTTTGGCCCCAGTCACCGTTCGAGGACGTCTGCTTCTAAGAGAGTTGTCGCTACAGACAACAGAGTGGGACTCACCTCTCCCAGAGGATCTGAGAGGCAGATGGATAGAATGGCAACAGTCCCTCCAATGCCTCAGCAAAGTCAACGTTCCACGCACTTACACTAAGATGTCACTGTTACAGGCTAAATGTGTAGAACTTTGTGTCTTTTCAGATGCGTCCATGAAGGCAATATGTGCAGTTTCATACCTCAAGGTCACCACTGGGGATGGCAAGACAGAGGTTGGGTTTGCCCTAGGTAAGGCACGACTCGCTCCACAGCCAGAGCTCACTGTACCTAGGCTCGAACTCTGCGCCGCAGTAATGGCGGTTGAAATGGCAGAGGTCATATGTGAAGAGATTGATCACCCCATAGACAAAACTAGTTTCTATACAGACAGCAAGGTGGTTCTTGGTTATATTCACAACCAATCCAGACGTTTTTATGTCTATGTAAACAATCGTGTGTGTCGTATTAGAGAGTCAACTACTCCAGAGCAATGGCATTTCGTTACGACCGACCAGAATCCTGCTGACCACGGCTCACGATCAGTTCCAGCCGCTGAGTTAGAACACACGACATGGTTCACAGGTCCAGCGTTTCTCCAGTGCCCTTCATACATCCATCTAGAGCAGACTGATTACAAACTGCTGGACCCAGACAACGACGCAGAGGTGCGCCCAGAGGTAAAGACACTTTGCACTAACATAACAAAGGAAGTTTTGGGCTCAGGACGTTGGGAGCGTTTCTCCACATGGCGCTCACTTCGGAAAACCATGTCAAACCTGATTCACATCGCACAATGCTTTTCACAATCAAACGTTGAGCCAAACTGTAAAGGATGGCACATCTGTAAAACGGCCATCACCCCAGAACTGTTAGATCAAGCAGAGACAATGATCATTAAAAAGGTGCAGTTTGAAACATATGCAGACGAGATAAAGCGGATCTCTGAAAAACAGAACCTCCCAAAAAACAGCCCGCTGGTAAAACTAAACCCTGTGATTGGAAGTGACAATCTGCTGAGAATTGGTGGTCGCATTAATCGCGCGGGGCTGGGAGTAAAAGACACCAACCCTATTATCTTGCCAGGCAGTCACTACATCACTACCCTCCTTGTGCGCCACCACCATGAGAAAGTAAGCCATCAAGGCAGGCATTTTACAGAGGGCGCTGTCCGAGAGAGTGGCTTGTGGATTGTAGGAGGAAAAGGATGTATTAGCAGAGTCATAAGTAAATGTGTGACATGCAAGAAACTGAGAGGGAAGTTTGAAGAGCAATTAATGAGTGATTTGCCCGTAGATCGCCTCCAAGTTGAGCCCCCCTTTTCTTACGTAGGCATGGACATGTTTGGCCCATGGGAAGTAACTACAAGGCGTACAAGAGGGGGACAAGCAAACAGGAAGCGGTGGGCAATATTATTCACGTGCCTGTGTACAAGAGCTGTCCACATTGAAGTAGTGGAGGAGATGAGCTCTTCAAGTTTCATTAATGCACTGAGGTGTTTCTTCGCCCTCCGAGGACCCGCAAAACAACTGCGCTCGGACTGCGGCACTAATTTCATTGGTGCTCACAAAGAGATGGCCACAAATGCACCAGAGAAGGACAAAGTGCAACACTTTCTGCAGGACCAGAAGTGTTCCTGGGTTTTCAATCCTCCCCATTCTTCCCACATGGGGGAAGTATGGGAACGGATGATTGGTTTAGCACGGCGAATACTTGATAACATGCTGCTGCAAACTGGTCGTGTTCAACTCACTCATGAGATCTTGATCACATTTCTTGCGGAAGTCACAGCTATACTGAATGCACGACCGTTGTTGCCAGTATCATCAGACCCAGAACATCCTCACATTCTCTCACCGGCGATGCTGCTGACACAAAAGAATGGAGTTGTACCCACCATCTGTGATGATGTAGGACCCAAAGAAATGCTCAGAAGCCATTGGAAGCGGGTTCAGTTCCTTGCAGACACCTTCTGGAGCAGATGGCGCAAGGAATACTTGCACAGCCTCCAAATTCGTCAAAAGTGGCACCACAAGAACATTGACATTAAACAGGGAGATGTTGTTCTCCTCAAGGACAAACAAACAAGAAGAAATGAGTGGCCAATGGGCGTAATTGAAAAGACAGTTGCGAGTGAAGATGGAATCATCAGAAAAGCCGAAGTTAGAGTTGCTTCCAAGGGGAATGTTAAGACTTATTATAGACCCATTTCTGAAATGGTTTTTCTGTTATCTAGTGATGTTTAGATATCTGTTGTGGTATCCCTAAGATACCAGGCGGGGAGTGTTCTGACTGTTGTCAAATTTGTACATGTTTGATTTGTTTGGTTAGTGCACTGGCCCTTTAAGAGAAAGGCATGGTCCGTGTGCAGACGGGGGAAGTGTAAGAAAGAATCAGACAATCGACTGAATGTGATCTATGCTGTGATTTATGCTGTGAAAGGCTGATAAAAAGGCATTCCCTGTGAGTATGCATTATTGTTTGGCACTTTTATGTTGATTAATAGCAGTTAATTAGATGCTGTTTTACGCGTGCTAATTTATGGTTCGTAGACAGTTGTTTGGTGTTAGCATTAGCACTTGGTCACGCAGCTCCTCAAGTAATTATTTAATTTGTCACTCATATATACTGTATTTTGTTGTTACAGTTTCACACCTGCCATATAAAGCAAAGTCTAAACCCACTCTGGCGTCAGTGACTTTTGTGTGGAGGTGTTTAACTCCTGGATAGTAGAAAGTGGTTCTACGAGGCCAGTACACTTCTTTTAGTTGACTGTTTTTATCATGGACAGAAGATGCGGATCATCAATGTTTATACTGCACCTGAAAGGACAAAGAAAATGAGGCTGTTAAAAAAAATGAAGCAGCTCTTGGAAGTGGGTTTTAATTTAATAATGGGTGGCGATTTTAATATTGTAACGGAGGAAAGTGATAGAGTTGCTACAACGCCTTTTAAGATCAATCGTGAAGGTAAATTTTTAGCGCAGGTTTGCGCAGATGCTTCCCTTAGAGATCTCTATAGAATATTACATCCCACAAAGATTCATTTTACTAGATTTGACACAAATGTCAAAACTAGAATAGATAGGATTTATATTTCTTCTTCAATACACGCCCTTAATTATGACACCTATATGACTGATCTATCTGATCATATGATTGTTAAAGCTACAATGCAGTGTGGTCTTGACTATCCTAAAAACTATTGGAAATTAAATACGGCGTGTTTGAGGAATCTGACGCTAATACAAGAACTAAAATGTGAAATTAAAAAAATATTGCAATTAAGAGTTCTGGTAAGTTCTGAGATAGAACTGTGGGATTTGCTTAAAAGATTTCTTCAAATTTAAATGTCGGGAGTTAAATCATGCCAAGAATATGAAATATAATGAAGATGTAAAGGCATATATAAGTCTAAAGTATAAAAAAAAGAAACGAAGAAGAGGAACATCAGATGGATGAGTTGAAAAAAGAAATAGAATTGATAAATACTGAATTATTACTTAATATGCAGATAACAGCAGGGTGTGATGAAAACGGAAACACTGACTTTGCGATTGTCTCTGGTCAGAGGAGACGTGGTAGCATCTTTATCCCCTCGATTAGGGATGGAAGTGGAAAATTAACCGCCAATGAGAGTGAGAAAAGATACGTTGTCAGAGAACAATGCTTTTCCATGTTTTCTGCATTACTTTCAGACAGCAATACTTTACAATCATTGTTAAGTGTTATTGAACCTCTTGAACCTTCTGTTTTTGATTCACTCCTTGGGGTGATAAGAAAAGAAGAGGTTTTAGCTGCTATTGAGCAACTGAATAACAATAAAACTCCAGGTTTAGATGGTGTCCCAGCTGAGTTTTACAAGTTGGGTATAGCGGAAGTAAATGAACTTTTAACCTCAACTTTGAATTCAGGGCTTGAAAAAGGAGTATTATGTGAGTCTTTCTATTTTGGCCTGATGTGTTTATTATATAAAAAAGGTGATAAAAGTGATATAAATAATTATAGACAATTAACAATAATGAATGTTGATTATAAAATATTAGCTAAAATAATAAGATTAGAAGATATATTAGATAAAATTATTGTGAGGGAACAGACATGTGCTATAAAAGGTCGCCAGATGTGGGATAATCTGTGCACCCTAAGAGAGGTAATATACTCCAGAAGAGACTCTGACTTTTTTATTCTTGGCTTAGATCAAAAGAAAGCATTTGATTATCTTTCTCTTTCGTATATATGGGCGGTTATGAAAGCCTATGGGATGCCGGACGGTTTCATCGCCATGGTAAAATTGTTATATGAAAAATTCATCATACAAGTCAAGGTAAATGGAAGTTTGACCGAACAATTCCATGCTTCCTGTGGAGTGAAACAGGGATGCCCGCTAAGCGCTGCTTTGTATGTCTTAGCCATCAATCCCTTATTGAAACTAATTAATAAAGACATTAATATTAAAGGATACTGTTTTAATGATGGACAGCTATGGCTTATGCCGACGATGTTACAGTTATTATTAGGAACCAGGACGAGTTGGATAGGCTATTTTTTCACCTCAAACTATATGAATTGGCATCAGGGGCAAAATTAAACCCAGAAAAAACAGAAGGCGTGTGGTTTGGTTCCTCACTACAAAAGCCGAAAATAAACATACAAGTAAATGACGAAATGAAAGTCTTGGGAATTTGGATCAACAAAGGGGACCCCTGGTTGTTAAACTGGTCTAAAAAGGAATGCGAAATTAAAGAAGAAGTTTTATTAAAAATAAAAATACTAACTATAAAGCGCGAGTAAATATAGTCAAAACCCATATAGTATCTAACCTTCTCTTCCTTGCCACAGTTTTTCCTCCTCCTCACAAATCACTTTTACTTTTAAACAAATTGTGTGTTAAATTAATATGGGGAACAAACCGTGAGGTAACGAAACGAACCTTAATGTATAAAGGCAAAGAGTGTGGATTGGGTGCGCCACATCTCCGTATCACTTTGAGAATTCCTTTTATTAAAAATGTTTTTAGCGCTCTTAATAGGGGAACCCCATGGATTAGAGGTAATGAAGCACAATGGGAAAAATTAAAAGGTAGGGCTAGATCCAATATACCGTATTATAAGCTCCTTTTTGGCGACACTATGGAACAGTGGAAAGACCTTAACATTAACTGGACACAAGTATGCACTAAACAAGTATACAATTTAATTAATAGTAAAAATAATGAAGGACAGATAAAATATAAGGGCGTGGGCGTAGAAGAATACCCGTTAGTAGTTAAAAATATCTATGACAAATTAATCTCTGAAAATATGAGAGACACTGTGTGGTTGATTTCTGTTGGACGCCTCCCCGTTAGAGCGGTGGTTCAGTGGAGCTGTTATGTTACCACCAAAGAATGTCCTATGTCACGATGTGTCGAAGATGAAACCCTTGAACATTTACTATTATCCTGTTATAGAACAGTAGAAATCAGACAACAGATGACTAAAATGGGGTTTGAAATTGATAACAACATACAAGCTATAAAATATGGTCTGTTTAAAGAAAAAAATGTACGAGTGTAAAAGACGCCTCTTTTGGCTTATCATGTGTGTCATTAACACCCACATTTGGAAAACCAGAGCCAAGGTGGTCATTGAGCAAAAAATGATAGATAGCGTTGCTGTGTGCAAAAATATCCTTACAGACCTGAGAAGGAGGAAGACTTTAGAACAAAAAAAAGAATAGTCCTTTACCTTGGGATCTGTTGAAGATATAATCAATGTTAACATGTTTGAGTAATTTAACTTTTGTATTAATGTATCTATTGTAAATTATTCTGAGTATTGCCAAATATTTTGATGCAACTTTTTTATGTGTTGTTGCTTGTTAATTTGTCATGAATGTTGAAAATAAAGGCTTTAAAAAAAAAAGCAAGGGTGGCAAAGGACTAGGCGCCAAGCGTCACCGTAAAGTTCTCCGTGATAACATCCAGGGTATCACCAAACCCGCTATCCGCAGTCTGGCTCGCCGTGGCGGAGTGAAGCGTATCTCCGGTCTGATTTATGAGGAGACCCGCGGTGTGCTCAAGGTGTTCCTGGAGAACGTCATCCGCGACGCCGTCACCTACACTGAGCACGCCAAGAGGAAGACTGTGACCGCCATGGATGTGGTGTACGCTCTGAAGAGTCAGGGCCGCACTCTGTACGGCTTCGGCGGTTAAACTCATTCGCCCTAATCCATCAAACGGCTCTTTTAAGAGCCACACACTTTGAGAGCTTTCTTCTGTTATAGTTTGTGGGTGTTTTTTTTTTCAATGTTTCTTTAGTACCTGCCAGTATTTCCCTACCGACTGATGTAGTGTGTTAGAACTTCACGAACGATTACCGACTGACGTTCCCAACATATTATATTGACTCTGATCGTCTGTGTCTTCTGTCGAGGGACGCTACAATATATTGACTCTTCGTTTTCCTATGAGATTCACCTGTAATGCGTGCTTTTCTTCACAACGTTACAATAACTGACATGACCACAAACTGAACTTCACAGGTTAAAGGCAGTGTTGCCAACTTAGCCGCTATATTTAGCGAGTTATGAGACCCGTTAGCGACTTCTCTAAAAAAAAAAAAAAAAAGAAAAAGAAAAGACGTGAAAGCGCATATCGCTTTTACTCTCAACAAGCAGCGGGTGCTGTAACGCAGTCAGTTCTTTTACTCTTATGTGTTTTGTGGATCACAAAGTAACTCCACCAGTGCCTATTTCGGGTCACTTTTGCCGGTCCAAGCCCAGGTAAAGGAGCAGGGTTGGAATTGTGACATTAAAAAAAACAATTGCTAAAAGAAATTTAATTTGTAGTTCTAAATAAACTCTAAATGCATTTAGGACCATTTTTACTCACTTTCTCTTCCACGATGTTATTTCTCTCTCCAACAACATAGGTTACAATTACATTAGCATGACCAACTATGCAAATTAGGCGATGACGTCATTTAGCGACTTCTAGGACAACCAATAGCGATTTTCCTTACTGAGGAGTTTGCAACACTGGTTACAGGCCTATTCAGTACCACGGTTTGTTAATACTCACTGAACAGTCATAAACCAAACAAAGGATAGATATCACTTATTCATCGGTTTATTTGTAAATGTCTTCCTGCCAGAAATACGCTTGAAGGAGAAGTGCTCATGTTTTGAAGGAAGGAAGGTTCAGGGCTTAAGCAATCAGCATCATGGGCTCATCCGATTAGAATAAGAATCAGCACTCATCTAATTATTCTCAGGGTTTTCCTTTTATTCTCCAAATCAATAAGGCAAAGAAGGAAGGAAAGACACATGGACTGCCAATGCTGAAAGAAAACAGAGATTTAAGTTACTCATTACTAGTGATGTGACGTTCTGTATCGAGGCTTCGAAGCTTGTGTCGAGTAATGGAGGGGGCGTTTCCGCGATGCGCGTATCGAGGCTTGCTTCATTTATGGGAGGAGCTGAAAATGATGACGTCCGAAGCCTCGCTGCCCGGCTGTACCACGTGACTGGTTCATGAAGTGGTTCGAACTTTGCCGCGAGCTATGACAGATATAAACCCCTCAGACTTCATTCAAAATGTGGGTGTTTGATGGAGAGTTGCGGTTAGTGAGAGTTTGGAGACCGTTTGGAGGTTTATGAGAGTGAGGAGAGAAAGTCAGGAGAGAATGGAGCCGGCTAAGAAGAGGAGGATGTCCTCCCCTGTGTGGGAACATTTTGATCTTATTCCTCCCAACAAGGTATGTAAATTTCTACAGAAGATGTATTTTCATAATACTGATGGTGCAATACAATTTATGTTAAGCTGTCTTGACTTTTGTACAAGGTGAAGTGTTTGCTATGTGCCAGGGAGCTGGGATATAACAACACCTCATCCATGCTTAGGCACTACAGAGCTTTGCATGAGAATAAGGGGGACACCGATTGTGGAGCAAGACCAGGTGAGCCATCAAATGCAATGATAATATAGCATGCTGTAATGTTACTAAATGATATAACAATATTATACAACTGTTATAAGTTACGTGTGTGATATTTATATTTGTGCTTTGTTTTTGTTGTCTTTCCTCAGGAGAACAATCTCAAATAGATGAAGACCTGGTTAACATGGTGATTGAGGACTCCCAGCCATTTAGCATTGTGGAGGACAAAGGATTCAAAAGATTTGTTAAATCATTAAATCCTAGCTATGTTCTCCCCACTAAAAAGGCCATAAAAGCAGTGGAAATGCAGTTTTTACAGAATAAGATGTGAACAGGCAGGAGCCTCAGTGTGTAGCTGTCCATACCTCAACGTTACAAAAGCACAACTACTGTCCACACCCCAACCACACCTCACCTCACAGTAAATGATCATTTCCATTTCAAGCATTTCCAAATAATCATTTTCCATACTGCCACTATAAATATACACAGTATACTGCCATCACTACAATATACATGTTTTACACACTCCTTTTGTTGTTGACATTTACAGGCTGTGTGCAAAATGCCACACTCTTCAAATTCATGCCAACTAATATTTTTACGTCCAGTAGGTGTCCTGCTAGAGCAAATGAAGCTTCAAGAAGCTTTGCGCTGGGATGAACCAATTGGATGAAAAGCTTCAGTGCTTCATGAAGCTTCATCTGCCCATCACTACTCATTACCTTAAACAATACATAAAATAAAAACCCAAACAGAACCTCACCTCAGCTGCCGCCCCGTGTGGGAGTGAAGAAAGAGTGAGCCAAAAGTGAATGCAGTCCTTATATAATGTGTGACAGGTGAGTGCAATTGAAGAGAAGCACCACACCCAATCAAAGGTGAGAGAACTAAACAAGGTGCATCTGATGACGTGAGTGGGTGTGCTGGGATGTGCTAAAAGGTGGGTCTCTACAACAGCTCATTTCGTTTTTTTTTTTTTGGTTTGTTTTTTTTAAGGTAACTAACCCACCTTTGATCTAGTAAAAGTACAAACTTTTTGGAGATTTGCTTTCCTGGATGACTGAGAATGCATCAAGACGTAAACAGCTTCCTGAAAGGCACATTGGCCATAGTGAATGAGGCAATTCTGAAAATAAAGTCAGTGAATTCCACGTTGATCCCAACTGTAATTTCTAGAAACAGCATGAATATTCAAGTGTGAGCATAAGACTTATATTATAAAAACAATACTATCAATAAGAATAAAGGAGCGAGCTCTTGGTGTGAGTGAGGTGGCTCTGAAAAGAGCCGTTGCTGGTAGGAGAGCGTGCAGCTTAAGCTCTCTCTCCGCGGATGCGGCGAGCCAGCTGGATGTCTTTGGGCATTATGGTGACCCTTTTGGCGTGGATGGCGCACAGGTTGGTGTCCTCGAAGAGTCCGACCAGATAAGCCTCGCTGGCCTCCTGCAGAGCCATGACAGCAGAGCTCTGGAAGCGCAGGTCGGTCTTGAAATCCTGAGCGATCTCGCGCACCAGGCGCTGGAAGGGCAGCTTGCGGATCAGCAGCTCTGTGGATTTCTGGTAACGGCGGATCTTGCGCAGAGCCACGGTACCGGGCCTATAACGGTGAGGCTTCTTGACGCCCCCGGTGGCCGGGGCGCTCTTACGGGCGGCCTTGGTGGCCAGCTGCTTCCTGGGGGCTTTGCCGCCAGTAGACTTGCGAGCAGTCTGCTTGGTTCTTGCCATTCTTTCTCACTTTCCTTTTACTCTGATAAGAGCAGAAAATGTAGCGAACAGAGGAGACTCGCTGCTCTTATAGTGTGAGACTGGCTGTGACGCGGTGCTGCTCCGGCTCGTGATTGGTGACGGGCTCCACGTGGAGCATCGCCCCGCCTCGGTGTGTGCTGCTCATTGGAGAAAAGTGCATTTTCTCTTAGTCTCGATACTACGAAGAAAAGAACCTGTCAAAATGAGTGGGCGTGGCAAAACCGGAGTAATTGGTTATTAGTTATGTAATCATGCCCCCGTATGCCCCATTATCGTTTGCTTCAAACTTCAGCAATTTATGGGTGAGACTCAAGTACATCGGAGATGGGGACCCCCCGACCCGTGATTATGTTGCTGAAGAGCTGATATTGCAAACATCATGGCTGAATGTGCAGGACATATACTCCTTCATTGCTCTCCCCAGTAAACGGGATTTTGAGCTGTGTTTCACCGAAGAGGCGCCCTTACGTCGCTTCTTAGAGATCTCTCTTTCCAACGCATCACATCCGAAATGGAAAGACTGGCAAGTGGAGTCTTCTGTCCAGGTAGAGGTAGTGACTCTTGTTGTTAAGTTCTGGACTGGAAGGATTCCAGACCAAGATATCGAGCTATATCTTAAAAGGTATTGCGAGATTCTTCAACCCCCAGTCAAGCCAGTGGATAAATTCGGATTCTGGTATGGAGTCCGAAAATACAAAGTTCGGATGCGTAGAGACGAAGCTGGACATATAATCTCTATTCCGAATTCCATCTCGTTGGGCCCCTACAATGGCAGGATTATTTATCCGGGCCAATCGGTGAGGTGTTTCATCTGCCAAGGTCCAGACCACCAGGTGAGAGAATGCCCCACTATCAAATGTTGGAAATGTGGTGAGTTGGGCCACAAGGCTAAAATTTGCCAAAACGAAAGTGAGTGCTCCCTCTGTGGTGCGAAAGGACACACTTTCTTTAAATGCCCCAAGTCTTTTGTGAATATACTTAAATCTTCCCAACAACCTCGACCTTCTGCCACCATGGATTTCCCTTCTTTGGTGGATCCTTCCCAAGTCTTGGATCCCCCCGTGAATGACCAGGTGAGAGAGCCCCCTCCCTCTACTCCCCCCCCCACCTTCCTCCGACAGCTACCTCACTGTCACTCCCAGTTTCGCTTGGATTGGACAATCCACAAGTGGATGATCAGGATACCCAGTCTAGCCCTGTTCAAAATGAGTTACCATCTCCACTGTCTCAGTCAAGTAAAAAAAGCGACGAGAGTGATGAAGAGCTAGATGGTAACCTAATCATAGAGACATCGGATGGTGAGAATGAAAGCGATAGTGATGACGAAGAAATTGACAGCGAGCAGACACCTGATGACGACGGAGATAGCGAGGACCATGGATCCTTCCCTCTCTCAGAGGCGGCATCTCTGGCTCTTGCTTCGCTGCCCGGGGAAACGAAAGTAAAACGGAAGACCTTCTTTAGTGGAAGTCACCCGGCCCTCAACGAGCTCGTCAACGAGGATACGAGAGGAAGCAGAAAAAGGAGCGTTTCTGCTTCTAGCTCTGGAAGAGATAAGCGGAAGGATAATAGACCAAGTCCTCCGTGAGTAATATTTCTGAGATGGTCTCTCCTTTAGTCAACCTATGAGTAACATCAAAATAATAACATTTAATGTCAGAGGTCTCCAATCAGATAAAAGCAGGAAAAGGAAGGTTGATTTCTTAAAAAGACTTGATTATGATATTTTGTGCCTTCAAGAGATGAGATTAAAGACACACGTAGATGTATGTGAATTAAATAAAATGTGGAACACTGCCCATTCAATAATATCGATAGGGGAAGACAGCTCTGATGGAGTGGGTATTTTCTTTAAAAAAGATGCGGTGAATATAATCAAAAGAAG
The DNA here is from genome assembly GCF_057382185.1 of Mchenga conophoros. Lineage (NCBI taxonomy): Eukaryota > Metazoa > Chordata > Actinopteri > Cichliformes > Cichlidae > Mchenga > Mchenga conophoros. The sequence continues at coordinate 53,298,053 of NC_140528.1, forward strand.
AGACATAATACCGAGACGACTCCTCCTTGTTGATTGCTGTTATTACGGGCAAAGGTTGCGTATTATTAATGTTTATAATGCACCCGAACGAACGAAAAAGATACAATTGTTGAAAAAACTTAAGTATTTATGTTGAGCTAGTTAATAGGTATGCCTTCGTTGTCATCTGTTGTGATTTTATTTTGAAAGGATGCTTCCTGTTATGCTGCAGAGTGCACGCGAGAGTTCAATAATAAAAACTAAGTGTTGTTCCGGTGAAAAGCCGATGCCCCACGTGTGATTATTCCTCCGTCTAGACAATATAAGTATCTTCAATATTCATGCAGATTCCGCTGGAAGACCCGTCTCTGCTAACAGGTTATGGGCCCAGGAAAACATTGAAGCTACGCCAGGGGAAAGTTTACCACCAGAAAAGTCGCAAAGTACAGCGTGTTCGGTGAGGGCTAGCGTGCTAAGTTAGCACCATGAATAAGCGTGCTGGTGAACCCAGTGGCCGATGGGCAAGGTTGGTTTTTGACGGAGATGAGAAGAATTATGAACTGTGGGAGACAAAATTTTTGGGACATCTTAGATTACAAGGTCTAAAAGACACAATATTGAAAAGTGATGACGACGATGAGGACGACGAAGATAAGAATGCCCAGGCCTATGCAGAGTTAATACAGTTCCTGGATGATAAGAGTTTATCGCTCGTGATGAGAGAAGCTGCCGATGATGGACGCGAGGCACTGAAAATTTTAAGAGACTATTATGCAGGAAAAGGTAAACCAAGAATTATCAGCCTTTATACCGAACTGACTTCTCTGAAGAAAGCAAGCAGTGAGAGCGTCACGGAGTACATCATACGCGCAGAGACATTTATTACAGCCCTGAGAAATGCTGGCGAGACACTTAGTGATGGTCTGCTTGTAGCGATGGTGTTAAAAGGTTTACCAGAAACATTTAAACCTTTTTCCGTTCACATTACGCAAAGTGAATCAGAAATCAAGTTTGCGGAATTTAAAACGAAACTCCGCAGCTATGAGGACACTGAGAAAATGCGCTTAATGGAACAAGAGGATAACATCATGAAGGCGAGAGTGCAACCCAGCGTGAGACCCGCAGCAGCTGCTAATGACCACAGGAGAGACATGTCAGACATAGTCTGTTTTAAGTGTGGCCAACGGGGACACAAGGCCAGAGCATGCCGCTACAGACAGTGGTGCGGTCACTGTAGGAGCAACACCCATCGAGAGTCGACTTGCAGGAGACGACAACGGAATGATGAAGCACGCATAGCCTCGGAGGAGGGCGACAACGCAGAGAGCGACGACACCTATGTCTTCCGGATGAGCGATGACTACGCGGCACCTCAACAGCCACAAGACATCAGGACCAAAGGCCTAATGGTGGATACTGGCGCAACATCACACATCCTGAATGATAAAACAGCGTTCAAGAAATTTAATGACGACTTCCAGCCGGGAACGCACTGTGTGGAATTAGCTGATGGCACCAGGTGTAAAGGAGTGGCTGAAGGCAGAGGAGATGCAGAGGTGTGCTTGATAGACAGCAGAGGGAGACAGTGTAAAACAACACTGAAAGACGCCCCCTATGCATTCCCTCATTTCCACAGAATATCTTCTCTGTGAGAGCGGCCACCACGAACGGAGCCACTATCATCTTTAAGAAAGGAAGGAACGTCCTTCAACACAGAGACGGTACAAAGTTTCACATCCATGAGCACAACAGACTTTATTACCTTGAGACTGTAAGTGAGTACGATGATAAGTGTAATAATTGTTTTGATGTGCAGACATGGCATGAAATTTTGGGACATTGCAATCATAGTGACATTCTGAAGCTACAAAATGTGGTTGAAGGTATGAAAATCAAAGGGAAAACTGACAAAGAAAGTTTGAACTGTGAGGTGTGTATTCAGGGAAAATTTGTCCAGACTAGGAATAGAAACCCTGACAGGAGAGCTGAGAAACCTCTCGAGCTGGTACATACGGATCTAGCAGGGCCGATAGATCCAGAATCACGAGATGGACACAGATATGCATTATTGTTTACCGATGACTTTTCCGGTGCAGTATTTGTATATTTTCTCAAAAACAAAAGTGAAACAATGCAAGCAACTGAAATCTTTTTGGCCGATACAGCCCCACTCGGGAAGGTAAAGTGTATCAGGTCAGACAACGGCACAGAGTTCATGGCAAAGAGTTACCAGGTATTGTTAAACAAACATGGAATAAGACATGAAACTTCAGCCCCATATTCCCCTCACCAGAATGGTACAGCGGAACGTGGCTGGAGAACACTTTTTGATATGGGGAGGTGCATGCTTATTGAGAGTGCCATACCAAAGGAATTATGGACGTATGCAGTTCAAACAGCGGCTATCGTGAGAAACAGATGCTTTAACAACCGGACAGGGCAGACACCTTACTTTTTGCTGACTGGGCGGAAGCCCAATCTATCCAGAATGCGAAAGTTTGGGTGTGAGTGTTATGCTTACAAGCAAAACAAGGGTAAGCTGGATTCTAAGTGTACAAAAGGGATTTTTGTAGGCTACGACAAAAACAGTCCAGCATACAAGGTTTATTTCCCAGACAGCGCCAAAGTGCAAAAGTTTAGGCTGGTTAAGTTTGTAACCAAACACAATGAGGAAAAGCAAACACAAACTGATACGACATCTGAGGATGAAGACATACAGGTGAGGGAGAGACCAAACGTGAACAGGGAAAGCCCCAGTACCAGTTCACAGGAACCAGATACTGACAACCAACCAGAAGTGAACAGTCAGATGCCACTTAGTGATGAGACTGAAAACTCCAGAAGGTATCCTTCTAGAACAAGAAAGAAACCAGATTATCTAAATGAATATGAGTCAGGAGAAGACATTGATGATCAAGTGCTGACTAACATAGACTACTGTTACAGACTGATAAGTAACTCACCCGTGACATTCAGTGAAGCTGCAAGGTCACCCAACTCTAGAGAGTGGAAAGCAGCTATGGATGAAGAAATGCAATCCTTAAAAGAGAACAACACCTTTACCCTAACAATCTTACCTGAGGGAAAGAAAGCAGTGGGGGGTAGATGGGTATATGTGAAGAAAAACAGTGGTGATGGATCAGAAAAATATAAAGCACGGTACGTAGCTAAAGGTTACAACCAGTGTTTTGGGATAGACTATGATGAAACTTTTTCTCCGACTGCTAACCTGACAAGCATAAGAGTATTGATGCAGTGTGCAATACAAGAAAACCTGATTTTGCATCAGATGGATGTAAAAACCGCATACTTGCATGCACCAATAGATTTTGAAGTGTATGTTGAGCAGCCAGAAGGCTATGAAGTAAAAGGAAAAACAGATGAGAAACTGGTCTACTAGCTGGAAAAGTCACTTTATGGGCTTAAACAGTCAGGCCGAAACTGGAACAGGACATTACATGACTATTTGATAGAGAACGGTTTCATGCAGAGTCCTGTAGATCATTGTGTTTACACAAGGAAAACAGGAAAAGAAAAAGTGATCATGATCATATGGGTTGATGATATTATTATTGCAGCCAGTGATGAAAAGGTTTTGAAAACTGTGAAGGAAATGCTAACTGCAAGATTCAAAATGAAAGATATGGGGAAACTCAAACATTTTCTTGGTATTGATTTTGAGCAAACCCAAGATTGTGTAAAAATGTTACAAGAGAGATATGTAGAAAACATACTGGAAAGATTTCAAATGCAAGACTGTAAACCAAGATCAACTCCTTGTGAACAAAGGTTGAACTACAATGATGATGCTGAGAAAATGAACAATGTCAGAATGTACAGAGAGGCAGTAGGTAGCCTTATTTACTTGACCTCTTGCACACGACCAGATTTGAGTTTTGTTGTAAGTAAGCTGTCACAGCACTTCAAAGAACCAGCTGTGGAACATTGGACTACTGTGAAACATGTTCTAAGGTACCTGAAACAATCAAAAGACAAGACATTGTGCTACAGGAAAAGTGACAAAGATTTGAGAGTACAAGGTCACAGTGACTCAGACTGGGCTGCGGATGTGACTGACAGGAGGAGTACTACAGGTTACTGCGTAAGCCTGAATGAAGGAGGTACTTTGGTGTCATGGCGAACAAAGAAGCAGCCAACTGTTGCCTTGTCAACTTGTGAAGCAGAGTACATAGCTTTGGCAGCAACAACACAAGAATGTTTGTACTTGACACAACTGTTGCAAAGCATGTATGAGCATCAAAAGAGACCGCCAAAGATTTTTGAGGACAATCAAGGGACTATTGCATTGGCAAAGAATCCTGTTAACAGACAGAGGTGTAAGCATATCGATATCAAATATCATTTTGTGAGATCAACAGTTAATGCTGGAAATTTGATATTGGAGTATTGTCCGACAGGTCTGATGGTGGCCGATGTTATGACAAAGCCAGCAACAAAGGGGAAGTTATTGAAGTTTGAGAAATATATGTTTGGAGTGTAAACAAATAGTAAAGAAAAACAGTTTCTTTTGGAATGCATGTAAAGCTGACAACGTGAGTGCAAGTGGGGGTGTTGAGCTAGTTAATAGGTATGCCTTCGTGGTCATCTGTTGTGATTTTATTTTGAAAGGATGCTTCCTGTTATGCTGCAGAGTGCACGCGAGAGTTCAATAATAAAAACTAAGTGTTGTTCCGGTGAAAAGCCGATGCCCCACGTGTGATTATTCCTCCGTCTAGACAATATAAGTATCTTCAATATTCATGCAGATTCCGCTGGAAGACCCGTCTCTGCTAACAATTTATTAGAGATTGGTTTTAATATAATTCTATGTGGAGATTTTAACATTGTTACTGAAGCAACTGACAGAATATCCAAGGTTGAATTTAGAGAACTGCGGGAAAGCAAATTGTTGGTTAAAGTTTGTAAGGAAGCAGCACTCCGTGATTTATACAGGCACTTGCATCCACATACCGTCCACTACACTAGATTCGATTCGTTAACTAAAACAAGGATTGATAGATTCTACATATCACATAATGTTCAAGGTCTGAAATATGACACTCTTTTAACAGACTTTTCTGATCATATGGTGGTTATGGCAACAGTGTCGTGTTGTCCCCATGAATTTTTGAACTATTGGAAATTGAATACATCCTTGTTAGCAGACGAGTTGCTTGTGTCCGAAGTTAAATCTGAAATTAGGAAAATATTACATCTTAAGATTTTTACTACTTCTTTCTCGGAACTTTGGGAGCTCCTTAAACGACGTATGTGTCAATTTTTTAAATTTAAAGCGAGAGAATTAAATCATGCAAAGAATGTAAAATATAACGAAGATGTGAGTAGATATATATATTTAAGAAATAAGAAGGAGAAGGAAGAGGAGGAGGAAAATCAAATGATGTCTCTTAAAGAGGACATTGATCGAGTCAATAGAGAAGTTATTTAATATGTTGCGACGTACTGACTTTCACGGGAACAGTGATTATATGATTTTTAATAATCAAAAGAAATGTCGAAATGATTTTATTGTCTCAATTAAGGATAAACATGGAAAGTCAGTTTTTAAAGAAGAGGGGAAAAGACAAGTAATTAGAGACTATTGTTCGGAGATGTTTTCATCCATAGTTACAAACAGCGACGCTATTAACAATTTTTTGAGTGAGGTTGAACCATTAGATCCTGTCATTTATGAAACTTTGATTGGAAAAATTAAAAGAGAGGAAGTGGAGTCAGTAATTAACCAACTTAGTACCGATAAAACACCTGGTCTGGATGGACTCCCCTCTGAATTTTACAAAATTGTGAGTAAAGAACTGTCTGAATTATTAACTCAGTATTTCAATGAAGGAATAGAAAGAGAAACAATGGGTAAATCGTTTTATGAAGGAGTTATGTGTTTATTATATAAGAAAGGTGATAGAGAAGAAATTAACAATTATAGGCAACTGACAATAATGAATGTAGATTATAAGATTTTTGCTAAAATAATTATGTCTAGACTAGAGGATGTATTAGATATTATCATTGAAAAAGAACAAACATGCGCAATTAAGGGACGATTGATGTGGGATAACTTAAGTATGTTAAGAGAAATTGTTTATAATGGAAAGGATTCAGAACTCTGCATTTTAGGATTAGATCAAAGGAGGGCTTTTGATTCTGTTTCCCACTCTTATTTATGGAAAGTAAT